>NW_027070468.1:0-21993 GCF_002906115.3 Quercus suber
ACACTCGTATCACTCTTTTGATGGGTAGGACTAGAAAATCCTAAGAGAAAGGCATAAATAACCATCTCACCACTGTTGCCCGCCAATCATAATATGACACCTGTATGCTTCGGCATAGCAAAAGTGCAATGTCAAAGACATTCGTATGCTTCGGCATACAAAAGTGCGATGTCAAATGCTTAACATCTTGGGTATTTCTTTTCTCTCTTTTATATGCTCATGTATGATATGCTAAAATAAAAGAAAATATGCAAAGAAAATAAAAAACAAAAAGATTAAAAATGCTTTAAATATGGTTGCAAGAGTGTATTCTAGGAAATGTGAGAGTTATAGGATGTACCTCGAAAGTGATAGTCCCCATCAAACAGTTATGATTATGTGTGAGTTAAAGTTATTTTCTCATATCTCAAATCGTCATAACATGTATACACATATGCAATCTTGCATGTATTTCACACACAACACGCAATATTCTTTACTAATTTTGATACATGTGCGGGTACGATGTGATTTGGCCATCACAAGTGTTTACATTTGCTAATGTATGCTCACTAAACTGTCTAAACTTGTTTTGAAAAATAAAATTGGTTAGACTTGTTGTGTGTGTGTGTGTGTGTGTGTTTTTGAGGATCCATGTACTTAAAATTTTTTTGAGAGATGATTTTTGTTGATTGGATCATTGGTTAAGTTGCATGTCTGATTGCATTCATGTCTATGTTTTTCTCTTCTTGAAAAACTGTTTTTTTTAAAAGCAAGCTCGACACCTCCTCGATACCTAGCTATCTGTCGAGATTCTCAAGCTTTTTCTTATCGCAATCTCCATACCTTCTCGACACCTGATGGATCGATCGAGAAAGTTTTTGTCTCCTCGATAGCTTCTCGACACCTGATGGATCGATCGAGCTTCTCTTCTTGTGTCTGATGTCTTCTTTCTCAACACTGTCTCGACACCTCTCGATCGATTGAGATTCCCTTGCATGCATTTCATTTTTTTTGTTTTGCATTTTTTTTATGACCATAGCATCTTGTTTTTCTTTTTCTTGTAGGTCTATGGTTCCTTGTTCTCCTTGTTTCCTTCTTTGTCAATTTTCTGTCTATCTCCTGTCATGTCTTTTAGCTTTATATGCCCTTTGACAATCGTGTCAAAAAGGGGAGAAATTTGAGAATTGAATGTCATTCCTCAAGGGGAGTAATAGACTTAGGGGGAGAACTTCTTGTTAAAGGGAAGAATGTTTTTGATGTAACTAACTAAGGGGGAGAGTTAGTTTGATACACTTTGATATTGATATATATTTTGTGTTATGTATCTTTTGGTTTTGTAACCATTTACATACATCATGTGTTGTTTCTATATTTGATGATGATGTACGTGTTTCACTCTTTATCTCACATGTGTTGTTTCTTTTCTCTCTTTATACACATGTTTCTTGTTTATTTAACTTTTCATCATTTTCCACATGGTACCTTGATGTGTTTTGTTTAGTGCCTTTCAGGAAAGACAAGTTAAAGCCAAGTCAAGATTCCAAACCTTCTTCTTGCAGCAACTTCCAAGGTTCAGATCTTTTAGACTAGGCTTATTTATTCTATAATCTTGAGTAGAATGTATTCTAGGACATTCAATGTACTCTTGTGGTTTTGTCACGGATTTCCAAAGGGGGAGATTGTTGGGGACATATTTTTATGTAATTGGCATATCTTTTGACAAAACGCACTTTACTTGTATTTGGGTAAATCTAAGTAGATTCAAGATGATCATCACAAGTGGTTAAATTGAAGACATGAAGATTACTCAAGAACTGCTCAAGAAAAGTGCAATCTGCAAGTCTCGATACCTCCTCGACAGAAGCTCTATCTGTCGAGATTCATTAAAGCTCGATAGATGTCTCGATCGATCGAGCTTACGGATTTTCAGATTATAGCCAGCAAAGTTTTATTCTAAAAGGCTATTTGTTTATGGGTTTGTAAAATCCTTATTGGACAAGGAAAAGCCCAAGGCTTGTGTAAACCTATTTGGAATAGGAGAGCCATTAAGCTCCTATTTAAAGGAGATGGGAAAAAGAAAAACCTAACCCTAGAGAGCTTCTTATAGGTTTTCTTTTTGAAACCCTAGCCTCCTCCTACAAAGAAAGATTCTTGCTGCGTTTCTTGTATGCCTTTGGTTTTGTAACCAAGCAAAGTCTCTTGCACCAACATTGAAGATCTTATTGGTGTTTCTATGTGAAGCTGCTGCAAATCAACTACAACAATCAAAGGTTGCTGTGGAGTTAGTCACGTACTGGGATTCTGCAAAGGAGTAAGCCGCGTACTGGGATCCGTGCATCAAACTGCTTAGTCACGTACTTGGGAGCCGTGCATCAAAGGTGGGAACTGTCACTACAGATCAAGTCCAATTGGGTATTGGGGTAAGAGTTCAACTGTAGGTTGGTAAGGTACTTGGGATTCTTTACTTGTAACCGCTTGATTTGATATAGTGGAGTTTCGAGAGTGGTGACTTGAAAATCACCCGATGGGGTTTTTGCCACAAGGGTTTTCCCCATTCATAAACAAATTGCCGTGTCATTTAATTTCCGCTGCATATTTAGTTATTTGGTGATTTTTTTGTGCTTCCGTGCAATTGCATGATAGATTGATTAATTAATAACTTGGCTAAGTAATTAATTGGTTTAATCACAAGGGGTCATTCAGATTGTGGCCTATTAAGTGTCATTAATGCATTAGTTTAATACTTCAAAATCTATTCTCTTAATACCATCAATGCTAGAAAACTTTCATTAAGATCATGGTAAGTTATACTTCGTTGATGCTAGTCATTTTTCCCAAAGATGTTTTTGAAAATAATGAATTTAATCTTAATAATGATAAAACTGAAGGGGTCTTTCAGTATAAAGATCAAGGATTTCAAATTAAACTACTTTGGTTGTTGCTACTTTTCCCATTAACCAAACTTAAAAGAGTTGTCAAATTCTAATTTACAATATCCACGATTTTGTGTATATACTATATATAAATCACCAGGGAATTTTATTGATTTAAATAAAACTCACAGGAGAAAGTCTCCCCAAAAAGAGAAAAATAGAAACATTTTAATAAATATATTTTAAGTGTTTTCAGCCTTTTCCATTATTATAGTATATAAATCTTTTACCCAAACTCTATGCGTACTACCCAAAATATATTAATCAAATTTGTGTAAAAAAATTTAACTAATGAATTACATTTTTTAACCTAACGTACAAACTATAGAAATCCATTTTTCTATATTTTTAATACGTATGTCATATTTAATGCTAATCTAATTTTATTTACTATTTAGTCCAAAAGTTCATTTTTAAAGGATAATTTTAATATACAAATTAGAACTTAAATTTTGAACAATTAATAGATTAACGAGCTATTGATCTTTGATCATTTTGAAATTTTATAGGCATGAAGGTTATATGGAGAACATTTAATTCAACAATAGATTTAGTAAAATTCACATTAAAAAAAAAATACATTTTAACTGTGTTAACATTCCTTAAAGCCGCACTTGGTGTAACTTGACAAATTATTCCAATAATAATGGTAATAACTTATATTTTAAATTTATCTTTAATTAGTAGCATTTTTGCACCAGAGAAGCACCCAAAAAAAAAAAAAAACTAAATTAAGTATCATTGCAGAATTTGTGAATGTTCATTTAATTTAAATACTTGATATACTACTTATTACTTATGTGATTGTGACTCTCTTTAAATGAATCAAAATAACTTTAAGATTTATAATAAAATGAAATGCTTTGAAAATATTGTTTTATATATAGCAATATAATTTTATTTGTTGTCCTAATAAAAACATATTGTAGGGACTCAATTTGCGTTTGACCCTGAGTACAAATGGGTTTTCAGCCCAATAAGCCCAAACAATAAATTTTTAGAGCATGGGTCCAAGAACTAGTGCTGTATGACAGGAAAGGTTATACTCATCAGGTAACAAGGGATACTTTAGGTTCATTCCTTGAGAAAAACTCTTCTCGGCTTTCTCTCAGTCCGTCTCTCTTTGCTTTTTTCTTTTTTTGTCTCTAAAAAGCCTCTCCGCTACAATTTCATTCGTTTCTATATTATATACTCCGTTCTCCCCTCCGTTTCCATTGTACACGTGTAGTTCTTATCGTGGGAGCTCCTTTCTGTCCCATCCAGCACCTAACGGAACGTTCTGCTCAGTGGCCATAAAGCTGCTTAGTCACTGTTCAAGTATCACCTCCACATTAATGCGGCCAGAGGGTTAGCTGGAAAGCATTTAATGTGGAGGTGATGGCCTTGGAAGATATTTGATACCTTCCCCGACTTCCCCTTAGGTCTATACCCAATTTCCAGTTCAGATACAACTTTGCGGAGTCTCCTCAATAAAACGAAAGTTACATTCACCTCGGACTTTGGCGTCCTCGGACGTACGTTATGCCTCTGTATACAATATCCACTCCTTTCTCCTATATTATCCATTTAATAATAATAAAACTTTTTTAGGCTATCCTCGGATAACTAAGCGTCCTCGGATTGGGCCGTTGGGCCCCGAGCCCACTTCTGAGGATTACTATATCTTTTTAACCAACAGGCCCCACACATATATTTATATATTAACACAAAAGTTTTGTTTTTAATTATTAATACCTATGTTTTGTTATTATTGAAAAATTACACATAATTTTTTTTTTTATAGGGAAAGGGGGTGTTTGGTCCTTGCAGACTATTTGCGGCTCCCACTCTATATGCATATTGTATTACCAAAAAAAAAAATCAACTAAAAATTCATAGGACACAATATTCACCTTTTTATTTTTATTTTATACCACATTTATTTTTTACATATATAGTTATAATAATATTTGAAAATTTGTGACGTACGACCATATACTATCACACGGATATCCGTAAAGTCCCAAGTGCCACCATTTCTACCTCTGCCCTTGCTCCTGAGACTGTTGAGTAGCCCCAGACTAGGCAAGCCACTCTCCCTTTCCTTGAGGCTTCGAGGGATCCAGCCAAGCTAGTGAGAAGGCAAAGGGCCAGGGGGCAAGGACGAGGTAAGTTTAAGATATAACTTAATCTTACTCATCACAAACAAGAGCCACAAAGCTCACTTGCTTAGTTGTGCATAGAGATGCTCATCTAAGCTACAAGAGATACAAAGTTTAGAAAACTTTGTTTCAATGGCCATCCAAGGTACACAAGTACCAAAGTACACAAAACACATACTTTTTAATTTTTCAATTTTTCAATTTTTTTTTTTATTTTTATCAAAAACAAAAATAGGCAAAATTAAAAATAAACAAACAAAAACATGTTAAGCAAAACATGAAAGAAAGATGCATATGCATGAAGGCATGATAGAAGAGTGCAGATGCATGAAAACATGATTTCAAAAACAGATAAGAAATCAAGTAGAACATTCAAGAGATTTCATACAAAAATTATAAAGCTTGCAATAGGCATCTTGAATATCATCATCATCATTCAACATAAGATCATGCAAATCAAAACAATCAAGAGTTTCCATGACAACAGGGGTCAATGGATCAACACAGCAAAGATAAAACCTAATCAGAGTGTGCCTGCTCTGATACCACTTGATAGACCACAATCTGAATGACCCATTGTGATTAAACCAATTAATTACTTAGCGAAGTTATTAATTAATCAATTTATCATGTAATTGCGTGGAAGCACAAAAAAATCACCAAATAACTAAATATGCAGTGAAAATTAAATGACACGGTGATTTGTTTACGAATGGGGAAAACTTTTGCGGCAAAAACCCCACCGGGTGATTTTCAGGTCACTACTTCCGAAACTCCACTATTATCAAATCAAGCAGTTACGAGTAAAGGAATCCCAAGTACCTTACCAACCTACAGTTGAACCCTTACCCCAATACCTAATTGGACTTGATCTATAGTGACAACCACCTTTGATGCACAACTCCCAAGTACATAACTAACCAGTTTGATGCACGGATCCTAGTACACAGCTTACTCCTTTGCATGAATCCCAGTACGTGACTAACTCCACAGCAACTCTTTGATTGTTGTAGTTGATTTGCAGCAGCTTCACATAGAAACACCAATAAGATCTTCAATGTTGGTGTAAGAGACTTTGCTTGGTTACAAAACCTAAAGGCATACAAGAAACGCAGCAGGAATTCTTTCTTTTGTAGGAGGAGGCTAGGGTTTCAAAAAGAAAACCTTATAAAGCTCTCTAGGGCTAGGTTTTTCTTTTTCCTATCTCCTTTAAATAGGAGCTTAATGAACTCTCCTATTCCAAATAGGTTTACACAAGCCTTGGGCTTTTCCTTGTCCAATAAGAATTTTACAAACCCATAAACAAATAGCCTTTTAGAATAAAACATTGCTGGCTATAATCTGAAAATCCGTAAGCTCAATCGATCAAGACATCTATCGAGTTTTAATGAATCTCGACAGATAGAGCTTTTGTCGAGGAGGTATCGAGACCTGTAGATTGCACTTTTCTTGAGCAGCTCTTGAGTAATCTTCATGTCTTCAATTTAACCACTTGTGATGATCATCTTGAATCTACTTAGATTTACCCAAATACAAGTAAAATGTTTTTTGTCAAAGGATATGCCAATTACATAAAAATATGTCCCCAATAACACTTAAAAAAGTTTCAGTTTTTATGCCATTGATAGGTTCTATAAGTTCCCATCCTCTTGCTTCCATTAGCGTCAAGCATCCTCCATTACCAATTATAAACCAGGACTCACACACACCACGAGTTTATCTAGTTCGATAAGTACCATGGCATATAAATCACAAAGCTTTGCTCTCATATTGATATATGCATGTTTGGTAGTGTTGGTTCCTACAAGGCTAGCTCAGTAGCAACAAACATTTGGATCACCTCAAATACCCAGATTGTCACGAATACCTGGATTGTCAGAAATATCTGGATTGTTGCCACAAATAACTAGATTGTTCCCCAACCTTGGAGCTGGGGGACTTTCAGGGGCAAATGGGTAGTGTTTGTCATCTCTTGTAAACATACCAGGGTGTCTTACTCAAGTTTTTGGTTCACTTGTTAATGGCCAATTCAGCATTATAGGTTCCTCTTATTGCAAAGCCATCTCAGAGATTAAGGGAAATTGGTTGTCTAATTTGTTCCCCTCCAATCCCATCTTTGTTCCTTTGCTCAATAATTCTTGTGGTCAACTATCTAAAGGAAACAGACAGGTCTCCGGAATCACTGCCAGTAAGGCCACTTTACTGGGGATTTTACCAAGAAATCAAGACATATAGGAATGTTGGTCTTCTCTTTCAGGTGTACCAGGGTGTCTTACAGATGTTATGAATTTACTTTTTAATGGCAGAGTTAATTTCTTTGGCCTTGTTGTAAAGCCATCACTTTGGTTAGTGACCAATTCTTGCCTATATTGTTCCCTTTTAACCCCACTTTTCATTCAACACTTAAAAACGTTTGTTTAACTGGCTTTGGAGTTGGAGAACCTGCACCTTCACCTCTTGGAACACATCAGTTCACTGTGAGCAAGCTCTATTTGCTAGTAAAACTACCTTTCCTAGGCCTATCAGACGAGAATTGGGACAAAGATGTTGCAAAATGCTGGTCATCACTTTCAAGCATTAATCGGTGTGTTGATGAGATTTATGGAACACTTTCCAGGGGCATATTTAGTATGGTCAGTCCTGCTTGCTGCAAATAAATCACTGTTATTAGTCACAAATGTTGGCCTAAGATGTTCCCTCTCAACCCGTTATTCCCTCCGTTGCTCAAGAGTAAATGCGAACTCAATTCTAGGGTAGCACAAATACCTAGGAGAATTTGATCATGACTATGAATTCAGACAGGCTCATCATTGGCGACTGCAACATTAATAATGCTTTGGTTGGTGATTGTAGTAAAATGTGGTCATTTTTTTTTTTTTGGAGTTTAATTGAGACTAGTGTTTCCAAGTGTGTTGTTTTTAGAACTTTCAATTCATCAATAAAATTCTCGTTGGCATTTAAACCATTGCATGCACGTCATTCTTGGAATGAATTTTGTTCAAGTTGCATTTACTTGAGTGATTTACTCTCTTTTAGAATCAATTATGCTAAAAGGCATTGTGGCTTAATATATGAAAGCTCGAAAATGTGATGAAAACACAAGAGCTGTTTAGACCCCCAAATTAAAGTTACGGCTCGATAAATTTTACGGTAACTTAATACTAGGTGTGGAATAATGTAAATGCGAGCAGATAAACAAACAAGCTACTCTAATCCATAATCATGACAACATAGTAGTAAAATGGAATGTGAAAGAGTAGGGAAGAGAGATGCAAACACACGATAACAGGCCGATGTGTTATCAAAGAGGAAACTGAAGAACTTGGCGAAAAACCTCTCCGCCACCCTCCAAGCAGTAATCGATCCACTATACAATTAGTTGGGATACATGGCTTAGCAAGAGGCCCTCCAAGCCTAATCTACCCGATGTACCTAAGCCCTTTAAGCTCCTACTCCAACAAGGCTTCTTGGAACCATGTCTTGTCTTGCTCTCCGGATCTCGCAACAAGCTCCATGTTGCATCTACCATCCTTGGTTTCTTCCAATGCATCCCAACAGCACCAAAACCTCACTTGTCACTTTGAAACGGTGTGGTAAGTGTTTGGATTGTCAACCTCTCAATGGTATGGAAATGGAGAGATAGGAGTTGAGGAAAATCCACAAGCAATTGTGTAGAGAAATGTGAGTATAAAATTCTCTAACTCTTAAGGTTTGTGGCTAGGATTTTCTCTCAAAAGCACTCCTTAACATTTATGGGTAATGTGGGTATAAATAGTGTGGGCACAGAAAGTGTGTATCAGATAGCACAGCTTGGCAAAATAGAATGTTTCGCGGGTGTCTCACGGGAATGCCTTACCCGTGAGCTACTCATGAAACACAGCTGTCTCCATCTTATCTTGACTCTTCGCATTTTAGCACGTGCAAGTCACATGGATCACTTCGTGGGATGCTAAGTCACGAGCTACCCGCGAAAACCTCTTCAGTCTTCAATAGCTTGAGTCTTCACACACACACTCTCTCTCTATCACACAACCCTTACAATTAAATCCCACAATAAATACAGGGTACAAAAGATTAAATAAAATTACAACCAAATTTGGCACGGAATAAAAGCCAACAAAACACATAGTTGTAAATTACAACTTTACAATCTCCCCCTTTGGCTATTCTGTGACAAAACCCCTAAAACAGATTCTAGACTTAAACGTGAGTTTGAAAATATTTGCAAAACTCATTCACACCTAATCTAGAAGCTGTGAAGCACTTGCATATATATACCTGTAAACTGAAACACTTGCACACAAACACAACTTTTATTAAGCTTATGACAAGTTGAATACAAGGTATGTACATGAGCAAGTAAATTACAATCAAGTTTGTAAACACTATAAAAACAAGTAAGCATATATTGATCAAACAGGAACAGTCATTAAAGAATGACTACAATGACCATTTAGCTAGTAAATGCTCATCTGGGCACGCAATGCAATTAAGAACAATCATAAAGATTAATTGCATGTCCAACACTCAACCAATGCAAAATACACGAAGTATTTGCATCTAGGAAACAAGATCCTACTAGGGCACAAGAGTGAGGTACTTAAGACATATTAGCAATATCTTAAAAGTACAAAAAAAATGCTACAAAGCATTGAGATGATCACAAATACTGAATATTAGATTGAAATTAAAACATAGTATTAAAGATTTAAAAGAAAGCAGTAAAGACAACAAACAAAAGTTATAAACACTAAAACAATTGAAACCAAACATAAATAGTGCTAAACCACCTGAATAAACCAATGCATCTAAGTCTAAACTCTGTCTATGCTTTGCTCTTCCTCAAATGTGCAAGCTCCCCCTTAAAAATTTCTCCCCCTTTTTGACTAGAATGGCCAAAGAGGGTAGAATTGATCGGACGCTGAATCTGATCCCTGCTGCACAGAAAAATCATCGATTTGTAAGGATAGGGCAGCAATCTGGCCTTGAATATAGGAAAACTGGTTCGCGGTGTGCTGCACATATGAGTTAAGCACTGTAGACATCTGGTCCATTTTAGCTAGGAGACAATCAAGTCTATCTGATCCTTATGCTGAAGATGATGGCTAAGCTAAAGTCTTTGGAGCAGCAGTGAATCTATCAATCTCCTCCTCTGTATCACCACCCTTGTCCTCAACACGATCTCGTGGTATCGTATGCACACCTATTTTGGAGCCTTTGATATGAGTTGTGCTCCTAGTCACTGTGTGTGCACCAATATAATAGTTCCTCTGAACTACAGTAAGGCCACTTGGAAGTTTGAGCCTTGATTTTGCAATGAGGCCCATTATGAGTGAGGG
Organism: Quercus suber; assembly: GCF_002906115.3. Taxonomy (NCBI): domain Eukaryota; kingdom Viridiplantae; phylum Streptophyta; class Magnoliopsida; order Fagales; family Fagaceae; genus Quercus; species Quercus suber. The sequence continues at coordinate 10,396 of NW_027070468.1, forward strand.
GAATAGCATGATTGTTCTGGAATTTTGCTTCTCAATGCTCTTCTTCAAAAGGTGGAAGATGTGTCCACATATATCAATCTCCTTGTGAGTGAAAAGATCGTAGAAAAAGATTGTCCTTGGAGCGGACAACGTTGTCAGGTTAGTCATCGGATACAGATTATGGATCATCACATAAGCAAGAGTCCTCATCTTCGGACTGAATGGAATTGTGTCTATGGAGGTCTTCTTAAGTGTACCACCAAGAGTCAACATCATTTCTTCAGTAGAGTCCAATTAATCCTCATACTAGACTGTAATTGGCTGTGATAGAGGACGAATTTCCAAAAATTCTTGTATGCTTTCCCTAGTAATCACAAACTCTTTATGTCTCACCCAGCAATCTATATGATCCCCTTTCACAGTAGCATTCGAGAAAAATTCCTTTATGATCTTCGAGTAGACAACTCCAACCGGATTCAAGAGCTTTGTCCATGTCCTTTCTTTGAACACATCAGGTACGAAGGTGTCCTCAAGGGTATCCAACTTAACAACTCTTTCCATGATAATTGTTGCGCTTTTGTAGCAGTCATTGTACTTCAAACCTGCCTCTATAGAATTGAAGTTGTCAGAATCTGTGCGAGCACGTTTTGTGGATTTCTTGGTTGCCGAATGTTTGGTAGGAGGCATTTGTACAAGTGAACACAGAATAGAAAAGAAACATGTGCACAAACACAAACAGAACACAAAACTTAATTAGATTCAAGTAGTCCAAATCATAAGTAAAACACTTAAAAACATAGCATAATCAACTCAAACTAGCAATGCTATAATTGATAGAGCATGTAAACATAAACACAATGCATGAAATAAGTGATTGTGCATGTGTGTGCATGTGCTGATGCATGTGAGTGCAGCATGAGGTGCATGGTGTGTGCCTAGAGAATGCCTAGTGTGTGCATGGCATGGCATTGTGGGGCACAAAATGGGCATAGTGTGTAAAACACACACCCATTGACCGAAACATGTTAAACATGCTCAATAAAGAGTAACCCAAGCCATGGAACTCATTTGAGTCCACTACAACTCAAAAATGTCACATGGACATTTTGTCAAACACCTAACATGCAACAGTGCACTACACAGATGAACAATGCTCTAGACCTATCTGAGGTATCAGTGGTATCCCAAGACTGGGCATTTTCAGCTAAGAGATCAAAATATTCAAAAGCCTCATTAGGATTTTTATTCAAAAACTCTCAATTGCACATCATCTCTACAAATTGGGGCATCTTTGGAGTTAAAATTTCATAGAAAAACTAATTATATGCCAAGTTTCATAGCCATGATGTGGACACGCATTAAGCAAATCTTTAAATCTTTCCCAACATTGATAAAATGTCTCATTATATTTTTGTGAAAAATTCATTATTTGTCTTTTAAGTGCATTAGTCCTAAGAATTGGACAAAATTTCTTTAAAAACTCAGTTTGCATCTCTTGCCAAGTACCAATTGACCTAGGTCTCAAAGAATTAAGCCAAGTTTTTGCCTTGTCTTTAAGAGAAAAAGGGAACAATTTCAACCTAATGATTTCTTCATTACATGATTGGTCATGGAAGGTAGAACATACCTCCTCAAATTCCTTAAAGTGTAGGTAAGGATTTTTAGAATCTAAGCTATGAAATTTAGGAAGTAATGAAATCATATTGGGCTTAAAATTAAAATTATTTGCATTAGTTGGAAAAATGATGCATGATGGTGCACTACTCCTAGTAGGTTGCAAATAATCCTTGAGAGTTCTAATGGGTTTATGAGCATGGAGGTTTTCATTATTTAAATTATTCTCATCACCATGATTAGTCTCTAAGTTTGACATGATATCAAGTGTGTGAGAATGTGTGAAAGAATCAGATAAATTGCTAAACAAATTATTAGACTCAATTCTAACCAAGGGATTATCACTACCACGACACCAAACATGCATGCAATAGTAAAGCAATAAGGAAAAAGAAAAAGAAAAGAAAAGAAAACAAATACCTTTAACAAAAAAAGAAGTAAAAATAAAAGAATAACTTTGAAGGAAAAGTAAACTGCTTAAAAAGAAAAGAGTTGGAGATATATTACCACATATGTGAAGAAATTTAATGCTGAAAACCTCTCCAAATGAAGTGGAATGCTTCTCTAATCACCTAATCCTCAACAACGGCGCCAAAAACTTGTTGCGACTTAAATGATGCTCCCAAGTGCAGGATTGTCGCAAAATAATAAATCGGTAAGTCCGAGTTCGAATCCACAAGGAAAAGGAAATTGATTAGCAAACCACAAGAGAATAAAACTAAAATAATAAATTTTAATTGAAGAGATTTTTGATGGTTTAGTAAATTTAATTTAAATTGAGAGAAAATAACAATATATTAAGGCACTAAGGTTTAGGGATCCACACACAACACATTTATTGGTAGTCTTAACAATATTTATTTTATAACTCAACTAAAATTCATATGAAGGATGATCTTAGTCGGATGATTTAACAATAAAAACTCAAGAATTAATTGTCTAAGGTAGTTTTATGAAATTAATTGATTTAAGGCAAAAAAAAACTAGTGAATTAGTTCGCAGGGAATACTAAGCATTTAACGTGCCCGGAATCTACGATAAATCAAAGAATTATACAGAAATAAACACTTTTATAGATGAGTAATTCAATCAAAAATATAATAACATAAGCATAAAAACCATAAAATAATTGTTAAGAACATACCATTAAACGGTTGAGTTTCACCCCTTGCCTTGGCAAGGCTTCTAGCAAGCCATAACACAAGTAAAACTCTAAAAATTGTAAAGAAACTTTAAGAGAACCTAAATTATGTTCTATGGCAGCTCCTCTGAATTTTGCCTCAAAAAGCCTTTAAATAGGTCAAGGAATCCTATTACAAGTTGAATTCCCGTTTGGAGAAAATCCCAGGTTTTTAGGCTTCACTTAACCGACCTTTTAGGCCTAATTAACTTCATAATTCGGACTTTTGATAAACTAAAAAGTTGTAGCGCTTTAAATTATATTTCCATCCCAACTTGAATCATCTCGATTGAACATTTAAGCCGAAAGTTATGCTCTGAATACTATCTGGTGCGCAGGCTAGAATCCTAATCCAAATTGGACTTGGATTTGGTGCAAATTTCCTTTAATTCCTTGCTCCAATTGGACTTGAATTTAATTGGGTTGGCCTTCTTTGACTTCATCATGATCCTTGTAAAAGTAAAATCCATTAGCTTTCTTCTTTGCACAAATCCACTTATTTAATTTCATTATCCTACAAAAGACAAATTCACGCATTAAAATTCAATTAAGCACAAAATTGATTATTCAGAATTGTTCCAAACCAACTATAAAATGCATGAATTAACTCAAAATAAGTATGAAAATGCTTTCTAATAATGGTATAAGTATGCAAAATTAAGCTATTATTAATGGTGGTTGAGGCAACCGCACATGATGTGCTATATGCACCGAGTTACCACTTCCCACCTTCCACTTCGACCTGGACAGTATGACATTCCTAGCTTGGAATATGCTCCGCCACACATACGATGGGTTGCTCCCTAGTTCGGCTTCCAGAAAAGAGCATGCAGGGAAGTATCTAGCCTTATACACTTTGAAGAACAAGGAATTCTACTGGTTGAGTAACCTCCATGCCTGTTTCGCTAGGATAGCCAAGTTGAAGGCATGAATTTTTCAGAAGCCCATTCCACCCTTTTTCTTAGGCTCACACAACCATTCCCAGTTTATCTAGTGTATCTTTCTCTCGTTGCTCATTTGTCCCCACCAATACTTAGCAATGATAGAGTTGATGTCATTGCATGGGCCTTTCGGAAGCTTGAACAGGCTCATTGAGTATGTTGGTATTGCTTGCGCCACAGTTTTAATTAGAACCTCTTTCCCTGCTTTTGAAATTAGCTTTTCTTTCCAACTAGTGACCCGTTTTGCTATTCTTTCCTAAAGGTCCTTAAATGTGTTGGCCTTATTTTTTTCCTCCCACCATTGGCAACCCTAAGTATTTCTTAAATTGCGTTACTATTTGGGCATTTAGCAACCTGTGAATGTCATCCCTCACCGTCTGGTCCGTATATGGGCTGAAAAATAAGGCCGTCTTTTGTTGGTAATAGCCTAGCCCGAGGCTCTTTCATACATATTCGGCACATGGAGGAGGTTACTACATTCCGAATGGAGAGCTGGACAAAAGAACAAGCTGTCGTCGGTGAGGAGCAAGTGGGAGATACTAACCCCACCATGGCAAGACAGCACCCCATGAAGTTGTTGTGACTCAATCGCTTTCCGGATCAAGGCAAATAGGCCTTCAACACAAAATAAGAACAAGTACGGCAATAAAGGGTCGCCTTGTTTTATGCCGCGGGTTGGAGATATGAAGCCTTGTGGATCCCCGTTAAGAAGCACAGTATATCTTGCTAACGAAACACACCGCATAACCAAGTTTACCCACCTCTTTGTGAAACTAAGTTTTAGCATTATCTTCTTTAGGAATTCCCACTCCACTTGGTCATAAGCTTTACTAATGTCAAGCTTCACAGCCATGTGACCTATTTTGCCTTGTCTTTTGTTTCTTAATCGATGCAGCATCTCATATGCAAATGCTGTATTATTGGAGATGAGTTTATCTGGAACAAATGCGCATTGTATCAAAGATGATATTCAGGAGGATAGTTTATACATGGTTAGCCAAAATTTTTGAGACTATATGGCTCACCACATTGCTCAAACTAATAGGGCGGTAGTCTACCATATGTTGCGGATCCTTAATCTTTGGGATGGGTAGGATGTGGGTGAAATTCATCTTGTTAAGGATGTGGCCCTAGTTTAGGACTAAGAGCACTGCTTCGGTGACATCCCCACCCCTTATGTGCCAACATTTCTGAAAGAAAAACGGAGGCATGCCATTCGGGCTCGACGATTTTGACGGATGCATCTCAAAGCAAGCCTTCCTCACCTCCGCTCCAATAAAAGGGTCTATTCAGCTCCTTGTTTATTCCCTCCGTTACTACACTATCTATCGAGGTTAGAACCTCATCCATATTGGTTAGGTGTGGTGTGGAGAAAATCCCTTGGAAGTACCTTTCTGCTATACCATCTATTTGCTGCTCATTTGACCTGGAATATCCAATAGACTAATACCATGAAAAAAGTATTCAAACTGCATAAACACATTTTCTTGATTTCAAAATTTTATTTATATAGTGAAAACACTCATAACTAGGTCTTGAAAAATTACAAGGTTACCCAATTCACGTCCAACTATTTGTTATTTGTTGTTCACTTTTCTTTCGTTGTATTTAACATTCAATAATTCAACTGTTGAAAATCAAGAGGAAACCAAAGTTAGCAATTCTTTTCTCAAGATAATTTCAATTAAATTTTTTTTTTTTAATATTGTGTTGTCGTTATAATTTCAATATACAATTTTTGTTTCGCCATTAATTTTTTTTTCTATGACTAGATGATCCCAACATTGTAGCATGAATTAGAATGCAAATGTGAATTTTGAAAAATGAACTTATCACAATATTTTAAGCATATATAAGACACAATGCCTTTTTGCATAACTCATTCTAAAAGAGAGTAAATAACTTAAGTAAATGCAACTTGAACTAAATTCATTCCAAGAACGACGTGCATGCAATGGCTTAAATGCCAACAAGAATTTTATTAATGAATTGAAAATTCTAAAAACAACAAACTAGGAAACACTTGTCTCAATTACACTCCAAAAAAAAGACCACATTTTTCTACAATCACTAGCCAATGCATTAGTAATATTGTAGTAGCCAATGATGAGCCTATTTGAATTCATAAGCATGATCAAATTCTTCAAGGTTTTGGTGCAGCCCTAGAATTGTGTTCACATTTACTCTTGAGCAACGGAGGGAACTATGGGTTGAGTGGGAACATCTTGGGCCAACACTTGTGACTAATAATAGTGATGGATTTGCAACAAGCAGGATCGACCACACTAAGTTCACCTCGGGAAAGTGTTCCAAAAATCTCATCAACACACCGATTAATGCTTGAAAGTGGTGACCAGCATTTTGCAACATCTTTTTCCCAATTCTAGTCTGATAGTCCTAGGAAAGGTAATTTCACTGGCAAATAGAGCTTGCTCATAATGATCTAATTTGCTTTTAGAGATGAAGGTGCAGGTCCTCTAACTCTAGAGCCAGTTAAACAAACGTTTTTAAGTGTTGAATGAAAAGCTGGGTTTAAAGAGAACAATTTAGGCAAGCATTGGTCATTGACCAAAGTGATGGCTTTATGACAATCAGGGCCAAAGAAGATAACTCTGCCATTAAAGAGTGAATTCATAACATCTGTAAGACACCCTGGTACACTTGAAAAAGATGACCAACATTCCAGTATGTCTTGATTTCCCAGTAAAATCCTTGGTAAAGCAGCCTTACTCGCGGTGATTATGGAGACCTGTTTGTTTCCTTTAGATGGTTGACCACAAGAGTTATTGAGCAAAAGAGCAAAGATGGGATTGGAGGGGAACAAATTAGACAAGCAATTTCCCTCAATCTCTGAGATGGCTTTGCAACAAGAGGAACCTATAATGCTGAATTGGCCATTGACAAGTGAACGAAAAACTTGAGTAAGAAGCCCTAGTATGTCTACAAGGGATGACAAACACTTCCCATTTGCCCTTGAAAGTCCCCCAGCTCCAAGGTTTGGGAACAATTTAGTTATTTATGGCAACAAGCTAGATATTTATGTGAATCCGGGTATTTGTGATAATCCTGGTATTTGAGGTAATCCAGGTGTTTGTTGTAACTAAGATAGCCTTGTAGGAACCACCACAATCAAATATGTATTTATCAATATGAGAGCAGTCCTTTGTGATTTATATGCCATGGCACTTATCAAACCGGATAAACTCGTAGTGTGTGTGAGTACTAGTTTATCAATGGTATTGGAGAATGCTTGAGGCTAATGGAAGTGAGAGGATGGGAACTTATAGTACCTATCAATGACATAAAAACTGAAACTCTTTTAAGTGTCATTGATGCAGTAGTTTAATACTTCAAAATCCGTTCTATTAATACCATCAATGCTAGAAAACTCTCATTAAGATCATAGTAAGTTATACTTCATTGATGCTGGTCATTTTTCCCAAAGATGTTCTTGAAAATAATGAATTTAATCTTAACAATGATAAAACTGAAGGGGTCTTTTGGTATAAAGATCAAGGATTTCAAATAAAACTACTTTGGTTGTTGCTACTTTTACCGTTAACCAAACGTAAAAGAGTTGTCAACTTCTAATTTACAATATCCACAATTTTGTATATATACTATACATAACTCACAAGAGAATTTTATCGATTAAAATAACTCAAAGGAGAAATACTTCTCAGAAAGAGAAAAATAGAAACATTTTAATAAATATATTATAAGTGTTTTGATCCTTTTCTATTATTATAGTATATAAATGTTTTACCGAAATTGTATGCATACTTCCCCAAATATATTATTCAAATTTGTGTAAAATTTTTTGACCAATGAATTTCATTTTTTAACCTAACATACACACTATTGAATTACATTTTTTTTAATATATATTCTTAATACGTGTGTCAAATTTCATGCTAATCTAATGTTATTTACTATTCAGCCCAAAAGATCATTTTTAATGTATAATTTTAATATACAAATTAAGACTTAAATTTTGAACAATTAATAGATTAACGATCTATTGATCTTTGATCATTTTGAAATTTTATAGGCATGAAGGTTATATGGGGAACATGTAATTCAACAATATAATTCGTAAAATTCGCATTAAAAAAAAAAAAACATTTTAACTGTGGTAACATTACTTAAAGCTGTAGTTGGTGTAACTTGACAAATTATGCCAATAATAATGTTAATAACAAATATTTCAAATTTATCTTTAATTAGTAGCATTTAGGCACCAGAGAAGCCAAAAAAAAAAAAAAAATATTTCAAATAAAACTATTTTGGTTGTTGCTACTTTTACCATTAACCAAACGTAAAAGAATTGTCAACTTCTAATTTACAATATCCACAATTTTGTGTATGTACTATATATAACTCACAAGAGAATTTTATCGATTAAACTAACTCATAGGAGAAATACTTCTCAGAAAGAGAAAAATAGAAACATTTTAATAATTATATTATAAGTGCTTTGATCCTTTTCTATTATTATAGTATATAAATCTTTTACCGAAATTGTATGCATACTTCCCAAAATATATTAATCAAATTTGTGTAAAATTTTTTGACTGATGAATTACATTTTTTAACCTAACATACACAATATTGAATTACATTTCTTTTTTTATATATTCTTAATATGCATGTCAAATTTCATGCTAATCTAATGTTATTTACTATTTGGTCCAAAAGCTCATTTTTAATGTATAATTTTAATATACAAATTAAGACTTAAATTTTGAACAATTAATAGATTAATGAGCTATTGTTCTCTGATCATTTTGAAATTTCACAGGCATGAAGGTTATATGGAAAACATGTAATTCAACAATAGATTTAGTAATATTCACATCTAAAAAAAACAGAAAAAACATTTAAACTCTGGTAACAATACTTAAAGCCGCACTTGGTGTAACTTGACAAATTATGCCAATAATAATTGTAGGGACCAGGTTTGGGCTCCTAATGGGTTGCGAGAGTGGACCCAAGCCCAGCTAGCCCTGCAATTAATTTGTAGAGAGCGGGGTCAAGAACTAGGCCCTAATAAGGGGCGCAACGACCATGCGTGGTGGTTTTCAGATGAACGTGAACAATCATACTCCTCGGCCTTTTTCTTGGGCGTTCGCAGTTCTCAAGACTTCCCTTTTTTTCTTTCATTGGTTACCACTGCCCCTTACATTATATACCCCTTTCCCCATTGATCCTGGCCCTACATTTGTTGAGCGACCAAGCCACTACTTGAGTACTTGTCCCATCAGCCACCTTCTCATTCCTCCTATGGGTTGCGGCAACCAAGGCAACACTGTTCTGTAACCCCTTCCTCATTAATGCGGCCAGGACTTTAGTTGTGGGCATTTAATGTGGAGGTGACAGTTCGTCTTAGACTTGCTCCACCGTCGTGCTTCCATGGTTGTCGTGTGGCACTTGTCCTTCCTCTTCGGATATTCAAGAAGACCCCCCTGGATGGTGTGGTGCTTAGGTACTTCTATGGTCTCGGGTGTCCGAGGACGGAGTCGTCCTCGGACCAGCTCCTTGGGGACTAGACTTCTAACTTTTGTCCTCGGACCCTACATGCCTCCTTGGCATGGGCTTTTGGGCCTGGTTTGAAATGGGCCGAGGTTGCTTGACTTTTTGGCCCCACAATAGCCCTTTAAAATCTTGTTGCCCGCGTCCTCAGGCAGAAAGAGGGATTTGACATCCTCGGGCCAGCTACGTGTCCAATCGAGTCTTGTCCCCCGTCAGTACTGGGGTCTTTTCATCTGCACAAGGCGCGTTGCTGACGCTTCGGTGCACGTAACGTGCCCTTCATTAAATTCAGGCGGCTCTGTGTTCCCTACGTTCAACGAGGCGACGCCAATCTAACGGTGGAGGTTCGCCTCGCATTTATTGGCGGGAAAACCCGCACGGTTCCTCGATTTGGGGTATAAATACCCATTCAAACTGCTTTTTTCTCTTTTTCATTTGCAATCAAGAGTTCTCGCACGTTTATCCTGAGTCCAGCCAAACTCTCACTTACATCTCCAGCACAAAAAGCCTGTCCGAGGAGCTCCTCCTCATTCCTGTAAGTCACTCTATCCCTCTCTGAGCTCTCTTCCTCTCCACTCCCTCTTATCTTTCATTTGCTCTTCCTTAGTTCTTTTAGGCATTGCTTGGGATGGGTAGATTTAAGAAGTATGTCTACACTGAGGAGGCGATGGAGAAATTCATCGCCGACTATGGGATACCTAGCAACGTAGGTTTGAGGTATTGTGAGGATAGGGAGTGGCTTCTTCGGGGAGAGGAGGGTGAGGTGGTGATTCCCATTATCGCCTTCCTCGAAGGGGGTATGAGAATCCCTATGGGACCGGTGACGAAGGGCTACCTCACGCACTTTTGGCTAGCCCCCACCCAGTGTGCAATAAATGTTTTCAGGATTTTGGGCTGTGTGGACGCCCTGAACGAGAAGATGGGGTTGAGGTTGACCCACCACGACGTGAACTGGTGTTACAACCATCAGCTCCTTAAGGGCAAGTTGTATTACCTGAAGACAAGGGATGACAGGGTACGGCTCATCCAGTGCCTCCCCGAGTCTAGCAAAGGGCTGAATGAGGACTTCCTCATCGTGTCTAGAGAGTGGCACGATGGCCTTCACTGCCCAACGACGGAGGGGATACCAGGTGGGGCAGTGGGAATAGGAGGGGGTACAAGTTCTCTTTTCTTTCTTTCTTCTTTTTTTTTGTTAGTGCAATTTGCTTCGTTTGGTTACTAACGTGAATATGATTTCTTCCTGCAGACCCGCACGCCTTCGAGCGCCACTTCAACCTGGTCAACAGGGAGGATTTGTAGAAAGTGCTAAGGGCGGCAGTTTTTGTAAACGAAGACGACCATCAAGTTAGAGCCGCCCACAAAATCTTGGGGTACACTCTTGTTCAAAAATTGTTCCCAGCTCCGAAGCACGTGATCAGAGCAAACGACCCTCGGCTGCAGAAAATTACTTTAACCAAGGACGGGTTTCTGTTCCCCGAGGAGCCCTCCGTTCCAGAAGTCGTCACATTGGCCGGCCCCTCTTCCTCCCACAGATTCGCCGAGGCCACAGAGGAGGATCCAGAAAGGGAAGAGGAAGAAGCTGATTTTGGCCCCGCTGAGGAAGAGATTGATATTTTTGATCAAGTCGATCAGTCCGAGGATCCTTCCAGAGACTTGGTCGACCCTCGTCTGACCGAAGCGGACCTTCTAGTGTCAGAAACCTCTTCTCGGCTAACGATGGGTTACAAGCGGAAACCCCACACCAGCCTGTTAGATCTGATCGAAGGCCAACCGGGGAAGTCCCAACAAAAGCTTCCCCTTCCTCCTCCTAAGACTCAGCCTGTCCAGACCAAGTCAACTTCTGCCCAGTAAAAGCTTCCCCTTCCTCCTCCGCCTTAGACAAGTCTGCCTTCTGAGTCCGTGCCCATCGATCCTAAGAAGAAGAAGGATAAGGGCAAAAGGCTCATGGAGGATAAGTCAGTGTCCTCGCAGGATGAGGACAATACTCTGCGGCCTTCCAAGCAGATAAGGATAGGCGGCAGAAGCCAGGATAGGCAGGTCATCACCACCCCGTCCGAGGCTCAGGCCTGGCTCCCCGCCCCAATGCTCTATGGGGAGCCCCTGAAGGACGACGCCTCCCTCAGAGACTTTAATGAGGGCGAAGGTGCGCATGTGGCCGACGCGCTAGAGAGATGCCTGTTGCTCCCTGCGGATATGGCAGAGTTGGATTCTTTGAAGAGCAAGCAGGTCTTCCTCAGCCTCAAGCGTTACCTGGGAATGGTAAGAACCCCAGTACTTATGATTTTCCTGATTTCAACTCTTTTTTTTTTTTTTTTTTTTTTTTTTTTTTTTTTTTTTTTTTTTTTTTTGTTT
>NW_027070468.1:23224-41884 GCF_002906115.3 Quercus suber
TGTTTTTTTTTTTTTTTTTTTTTTTTTTTGCAGTAGTTAGTTTCCCCATAGGCTTGAGTCCGAGAACCATGCAAGGCCTTGGTTCTGTCTAACACTTAGGATATTTTTGAAGTAGTTAGTTTCCTCATAGGCTTGAGTCCGAGGACCATGCAAGGCCTTGGTTCTGTCTAACACTTTTGATATTTTTGAAGTAGTTAGTTTCCCCATAGGCTTGAATCTGAGGACCATGCAAGGCCTTGGTTCTGTCTAACACTTAGGATATTTTTGAAGTAGTTAGTTTCCCCATAGGCTTGAGTTCGAGGACCATGTAAGGCATTGGTTCTGTCTAACACTTAGAATAATTTTGAAGTAGTTAGTTTCCCCATAGGCTTGAGTCCGAGGACCATGCAAGGCCTTGGTTCTATCTAACACTTAGGATATTTTTGGAGTAGTTAGTTTCCCCATAGGCTTGAGTCCGAGGACCATGCAAGGCCTTGGTTCTGTCTAACACTTAGGATATTTTTGAAGTAGTTAGTTTCCTCATAGGCTTGAGTCCGAGGACCATACAAGGCCTTGATTCTATCTAACACTTATGATATTTTTGAAGTAGTTAGTTTCCCCATAGGCTTGAGTCCGAGGACCATGCAAGACCTTGGTTCTGTCTAATACTTAGAATATTTTTGAAGTAGTTAGTTTCACTTAGAATGGCCATCGAAATGGGAGCTACATAATCGGGAGAGGCTTAAAATTTGGATCAAAAGAAGCTTTTCATTAATAATAATATCTTTTCAAATTATTTACATTCCATGGGTGATGTACAGGTTTTTCATCCAAATCTTCTAAATAGTATGCGCTGATCCCCGCTATTAAGGTAATTCGGTAGGGCCCCTCCCAGTTTGGACCCAGCTTCCCCAGGAAGGGTTCTTGGTAGCCCCTATGACTTTCCTCAGCACCAAGTCCCCCGATGCTAGCGGTCTAAGCTTCACATTGGCGTCATATCTTTGCTTGAGTTTTTGCTGGTAGTAGGCCAGCTGGACCATTTCTCGTTCTCTTCGTTCATCAACCAGGTCCAGGCTCCTCCCCAACAATTCGTCGTTGCTGTCTGGAGTGAAAGAACTCGTCCTTTGCGTTGGGAAGTTTGTTTCCAGGGGGATCACTGCCTCGGCACCATAAGTCATGGCAAAAGGGGTTTTCCCTGTTGACCGCCTGGGTGTAGTCCGGTACGTCCAGAGAACGTGGGGCCGCTCCTCTACCCATCTTCCCTTAGCATCATCCAGTCTCTTCTTGAGCCCATTGACGATAACCTTGTTAACAGCCTCGGCCTGTCCGTTTCCCTGCGGGTAGGCGGGCGTTGAGTATCTATTTGTGATCCCCAGTTCACAACAGTACCTTTTGAAGGCCTTGCTATCGAATTGGAGCCCATTATCCGAGATGAGGGTATGCGAGACACCGAATTACGTGACAATGTTCCTCCAAAGGAATTTCTTTGCGTCCACGTCCCTGATGTTGGCCAGGGGCTCCGCCTCCACCCACTTGGTGAAGTAGTCCGTGGCCACCAAGAGTTATCTCTTATTCCCTGACGCCTTGGGGAAAGGTCCTATGATGTCCAAGCCCTACTGGGCAAACAGCCATGGACTGGACAAAGGATTGAGGGCCCCTCCGGGTTGATGAATATTCGGGGCGAACCTTTGGCATTGGTCACACTTTTTGACATAGTCCAAGGCTTCCTTCTGCATTCCTAGCCACCAGTATCCTTGCGTGACGGCTTGGTGGGACAGGGATCTTCCTCCCGTATGGCTCCCACAGATTCCCTCGTGCAGCTCTTCGTGTAATAATTCTGTTGCCTCGGGGTGGACGCACAGTAGGTACGGTCCAGAGTAGGAGCGCCTATGCAACTTGTGGTCCTCGGGCAACTAGAACCGAGAAGCACTCCTTCGTATTTTCTCTGCCTTTAACTTCTCCTCGGGCAGAACATCATTTTTGAGGAATCTCGTTATGGGGTCCATCCAACTGGGGCCCACCCCAACCTGATGGATGGGGACTGCTTCTCTTACTACCTCACCTGCTCTCTTCAGATGCTCCACAAGTATGATCCGAGGTAGGCTCCCGGTCGAGGAAGTCGCGAGGGTGGCTAACGAGTCAGCATGGCTGTTCCCACTCTTGGGAATGTGAGACAAGTTGAAGGGGCTGAACTCCGACTGCAAGCGCTTGACCTGGCTTAGGTATTCCTGCATTCTCGAGTCTTTGGCCTCCATCTCTCCTTTTACCTGCCCTACCACCAATTTTGAGTTCGAGAATATCTCAACTGACTTTCCTCCCATCTTCTGTACCATGACCATCCCTTGCAAGAATGCCTCACACTCGGCCTCGTTGTTTGTGGCCGTGAATCCGAGCCTCAGGGACTTCTCTATGACATGATCTTCAGGGGATACTAAAACTAGTCCTACTCCTGACCCTCTTTGGTTGGCCGCTCCGTCAACATATACCTTCCAACATGGTGACCTCGGGACAGAGATTTCCCTGACTGGTTTCTCATCAAATATCCTCCCCTCGGCCCCCACTTTTATAGTAGGTTCAGCGAACTCTGCCATCAAGTCCACCAGAACCTGGCCTTTTATGGCAGTATTCCACTTCGCAATTCTTCCTATATAATCGGCGGCCTGAAGTACGGACTTTAAGGGTAATTGGGTTAAAACGACCACTGTGTGAGCTTGGAAATAATGGGGCCGCTTTCGCGTAGAGTGGACCACAACAAGTATGGCTTTCTCCAAGGGCAAGTACTTGACCTCGGCTTCGTGCAATGACTTGCTAACGTAGTAGGCTGGTTTTTGAACACCACTGTCATCTCGTATTAGCACCAGGCTCACAGCGTGGTGCACCACGATGATGTATGCGTATAGGACCTCATCGGCCTCCGGATTAGACATGATGGGTGGCCGGGCTAGGTACTCTTTGAGTTGCTGGAAGGCCATGGCACATTCTTTGAACCACTCGAATCCTTTCCACTTATTGATTAGGAGATAGAAGGGTCTGCACCTGTCAGCCGACCTGGAAATGAATCGATTCAGAGCCGTGATCATTCCAGCGAGCTTCTGGATCTCTTTGGGGTTTTGCGGAGGCCTTAAGTTTTGGATAGCCCTGATTTGGTCGGGGTCAACCTCGATCCCCCGGTGGGTAATGATGTAGCCTAAGGACTTGCCAGATCCCACACCAAACGAGCACTTGGAAGCATTCAGTCGCAGCCTGTGCTTTCTGAGAACGTCGAATATATAGCCGAGGTCCCCCAGATGCTCGGACACCAGTTTACTCTTCACCACCATATTGTCAACATAGATCTCGATGTTTTTGCCCAACAACGGCTCAAACATTCTCGTCATCACCCTTTGATAAGTAGATCCAACATTTTTCAGGCTGAATGGCATCACCTTGTAGTGGTAGTTCCCGATGGGTGTCACGAAGGGCGTCTTCTCCTAATCCTCCATGGCTAATGGGATCTAATGGTAGCCCTGAAAGGCATCTAAGAAGCTCATCTGAGGATGGCCTGCGGTCGCATCCGCCAACTGGTCTATTCATGGCATCAGGAAGGGGTCCTTTGGGCATGCTTTATTCAGGTCTGTGAAGTCTATGCAAACCCTCAATTTCCCGCTTTTCTTCTTGACCACCACAGTGTTGGCCAACCACTCGGGGTGGAATACTTCTTTAATAGCCCCCGCGCGCTTAAGCTTATTGACCTCGTCCTTAATTGCTTCGGCGTGCTCTTTTGACGGGCATTGAGGTGGCTGCTTCTTGGGGGTCACAGAAGGGTTGACGTTAAGGTGGTGACAGGTGAAGGATGGGTCAATTCCTAGGGTATCGTAGGGATCCCATGCGAACACATCAAGGTTCCTCCTAAGGAACTCAAGCAACTGCTCCTTCTCCCGGGGAGGCAGTTGGGTTCCGACCTGAAAGAACCTCTCCAGGTCGTCGTCGATGACCACTTTTTCTAGGCCTTCAAGCTTTGCTTCCTCGGCGGCCGTGTCAGCTGGTGCCTCCAAGGTGGTTAACTACTATAAGTTTTCGACCACGAAAGCCGAGGATTCTGTATCTTGCGGTCGTGAGGTGGCTGCTACCATACACCGCCTTGCCATTGACTGGCATCCTCGAATCTCAAGGATTCGGCCTCCAGACGGAAATTTCACCTTTTGGTCCAAAGAAGAGGCGACGCCTCCCAAGGTGTGGAGCCAAGGCCTTCCCACAATGGCAGTGTAGGGGGAGTACGTGTTCACCACTATAAAGTCCACCTCCACTACTTCCGGGCCGGTCTGAATGGGCAGCCTGATCATTCCCTCCGGGATGACTAGCTTCCTATCGAAACTCATCAAGGGGGAGCTATAGGGCGACAGGTCCTCAGGCTTTAGCTCTAGCCCCTTATAGAGGTCGAGGTACATGACCTCCGCTGTGCTGCCACCATCCACCATCACCCTTTTGACGTCGTAGTCCCCAATCCTGAGGGTGATCACCAAAGCATCGTCGTGGGGTTGGGTGGTCCCTTCCTTGTCCTTCTCGAAAAAAGTTAGGATCGGGCAAAAGCTTCTTTTGGCCCTCTTCTGCTGGGACTGGGACTCCCCGGCGGGCATCGAGGTCACAAACATCACTCGCAAGGGGCGCGTGCCTGTTCTTCCTGGCGCAGCCAAGATCACATCAATCGTTCCAGTGGACTGCCTCATGGCAGTGTCCCTCCATGGCTCCTGGTAGGTCTGGCCCTGATGGCCGCTGGAATGGTGCAGGAGGTGCTTTAGCTTCCCCTCTCAGACTAGATGATCCAGATAGTTCCAAAGATTCCTGCAGTCCTCCATGGTGTGCCCGTGGTGCTGGTGATATTGACAGTAACGGTCCCGATTACGCTTCTCAGGATCCCCCGACATCTTATTCGACCACTTGAAGTACAGTTCGTTCTTGATCTTTTCCAACACCTTATGTACCGGTTCTCGGAACACTGCGCTGACAACCTGGGTGTTTATCGCCCCAGATTGTCCCATGAAATCTCTCCTCGGACGGCGTTGTTATACCGGTCTGGTCTGGAATCCCTCCTCTCTTAAGGGATAGCCTTCTCCTTCCCCTAGCCCTGTAGCAAATCTTCCTCTACCAGTTTGCATTTGTCAATCCGATCCATTAACTGCTGCACGCTAGTGGCGGGTTTACCAGTTAAGGACTTCCTTAGGTCGTGCCCCATTGGGAGCCCCTTTTTGAATGTATTGATGGCGACATCGTCGTACTTGCCGTCCAGCTTGTTGTAAATCTCCCAATACTTGTTCGAGTAAGCCTTGAGGTTCTCGTCGTCGGTCAGGGACAGCAAAGCGCTCATGGGCCGAGAAGGTCTACTGTTTGTAACAAAACGAGAACCAAAGGCCTGGGTCAGCTGCCTGTATGAGTCTACGGAATTCGTCCTCAAGCCATTGAACCACCGCATCTCTACAGGTCCTAAGCTGGATGGGAAGACTTTGCACATCAGCACCTTGTTCTTAGAGTGGACGGCCATCCTCTGGTTGAACTGGCTCACGTGCTCCACGGGGTCTGTTTTGCCATTGTAAATGGTGAAGGTTGGCTGCTGGAATCGTCGAGGGAGCACCGCCTCCTCTATGCGACGCGTAAAGGGCGATCTTGAGAGTCGGTCCAACGCCTTGCTCATGGCGTCACTTCCTAAGTCCCTAGGGGCTGGGCTGCCATGCTTACGTCTCTGGTAGTGCTCATCCTTGTGGGAGAAAGTTTCGCTCGGGGGTGTTCTCGACCTTTGCCTGTAGTCGTCATCATTTTTGTCGTCAAAGGGTAAGTCAGTGCTGGGCTCGAATTACCTTCGCCGTGCATGGCGCAGCTTTCTCTTCAAATCATCTATCTCTCGCTGTATGGCCACCTTACCGTCCTGTCTCTGGGAAGTGTGACTCTTATCCTCTTGCGGCCGCGTGGATGGGCCATTATCGCGCCTCTAGGGCACGCGACCGCTTCTATGCGTGTGGCTTTCGCTAGTTTGTGAGGTATGCACGCTTCCTTCTCGGAATCGTCCGTTCTCCTCATTCTGGCCATGCCCAGTGTCACCATAGTTATTCGGACGTTGGGATCTGGCCGGTTCGTGCCGATGGGAACTCCCTTGATGAGGGTCTGACCCTACCATGCCTGGCTGTTGTCCTTACTGATGCACGAGTTCTTCCCACAGAAGGCGCCAATTGTAGGAACCAAGTTCAGGCCCTCCAGTGTGTTACGAGAGTGAACCCAAGCCCAGCTAGCTCTGCAATTAATTTGTAGAGAGCGGGGTCAAGAAGTAGGCCCTAGTAAGGGGTGTAATAACCATGCGTGGTAGTTCTCAGATGGATGTGAACAATGATGCTCCTCGACCTTTCTCCGGCGAGCTTGCTGTTCTTCTCACCTCCGCCCCTTAAGAGGGGTCCCTTACATTATATATCCCTTTCCCCATTGATCACAGCCCTACATTTGTTGAGTAACCAGGCTACCGCTTGAGTACCCGTCCCATCAGCCACCTTCCCATTCTTCCTGTGGGTTGCAGCAACCAAGGCAACACTATTCTGTAATCCCCTCCTCATTAATACGGCCAGGATGTTAGTTGTGGGCATTTAATGTGGAGGTGACAGCTCGCCTTGGACTTGCTCCTCCACCGTGCTCCCGTTGTCGACGTGTGGCACTTGCCCTTTCCTCCTCGGATATTCAAGAAGACCCCTTTTTGGTGGTGTGGTGCTCGTGTACTTCTAAGGTCTCGGATGTCCGAGGACGGGGTCGTCCTCAAATCTGTTCCTTGGGGGCTGGACGTCGTACTTTTATCCTCGGACCCCACATGCATCCTCGGCATGGGCCTCTGGGCCTGGTTTGATGTGGGCCGAGGCTGCCTGATTTTCTGGCCCCACATATATATATATATATATACTCACATAACAATAATTTAATTCAATTTCTCAAACCCCTATTTATCTAATTTAATAAAATAATAAAATTGTAAGTGTTGAAAACCACTCACTCAATACATGGTTTCCTATGTATTGAAAGCAGGTTTCTCTTGTTCACTGGAGTGAAATTCACAGTTGTACAATTGAAGCTAGCAGCATGAGGGCAGTTTTTTAAAATATTTCAAAGATGCTGGGTTTTATTGGGGAGTCATGATTTTGAATTAATTCATTTTTCTTTTTATTATTTTTTATTTTTGTGATTTTGGGAATTTGTTAGAATAATTTTTTCTTGTTTCCATTTGGAGGAAATATTGGCCCAGGAATGGGCTAGATGCAAATGCTATTTCCCTTTTTTTGTATTTTGTATCAAAATTTTATTTTTGGGGGGTTTTTCTTAACCAATGGATTTTTTGTTATTTACTTTAATTAAAAAACCAATATCCCTATTTCACTAAAGTTTAAATTGAGAAGAGTTATTTTGGAAATTTGTATCTTTTGATGTAAAAGACAATACATTCAATATTCACTTAAAAGTTGGATTTTTTTAAACATGCCTAACAATATGAGAGGGAAGAGTATAAATTAAGGCCACTATTTTTTATTTTTGGGAAAATAGTGCAGCTTAGTTAGATATCACAAAACAACCACTTTGAAACATACAATCTTATTATAATGATATGATACAGTCAAACATGCAATAGAAGTTGAGAATTCATGCTAGAGGGTATGAATTTCAAGGCTATTTTAACTCAAATTTACTACATATTTTAAAAATATAACTACTGAATTGCATATTCTTTATGCTCCTAATACATATATCAAATTTTATGTCAATCGGATATTATTTATAATATGATCTATAGGCTTATAGTTTATGCATAATTTTAAACTACAAAAACATGCAATTTAAACTATTTATTGATAACATAACTACTGATCTTTAATTTTCTTGAAATTTTGCAAGTATGGAGTACCTATGAAGAATATATAATCTAATGGTAGATTTGTCGAAATTCACCACCAATAAAATAATACTGAGTAAGGTTGTAGCTAAATTTTTTCCTAAGACAAAATTGTGTGCCAATCCGCACTTAATTGCCTCCCCCCTCCCCCCCTTCTTATTATTATTAATATTTTTTCTGATTTTGATCCCTTCTTCAATAAGTTTTTCAAATAAATATGAGTTTTAGCCTAATTTTTAGCAATTAAGGGCCCGTTTGGATTGAGGGGGAAGGAAGGGAGAGTACAAAGGAGTATAGTAGAGTTGATTGAAAACAAACTAATTTTAGGCCGATTCTACTCTATTTACTCTACACCCCCTCCCTCCACCTCAATCCAAACAGGCCATAAATGAACAAATTATGCCGAGAAATTATAAGGATTTTTAAATTTTAATTAATCGTCTATCTTTCGGAAATAATTAACTAATTATCTATAAAATAATTATCCAATAGAATTATCTTGCACAATGTGCATTATTGTCATGAAACTTTAATTAAATAATTTTAAGAACCAATCTTGATTAATCACTCAAATTCAGAGGTATATAAGTCTAAATTTTAAGAATGCATTTTATGCCTTGAATCTTGATGTCGTAATTCATTTTAAATACTTAAGGTATTATTTTGATATCGTCAAAAGTTTCAATTTTGTTTAGAATTATACTTTCATTCATCCAACTGTCAAATAGTGTTTTCACTTGAACTGTGTAGAAATACAATTTATCTACATAATAGGACCACTAGCGTGACTCTAGATTAAGTCCAGTGAATCTCAAAAGAGAGAGATCAAACTAACTAGTGATTTACCAAAATACAATATATACTTTTCTCTTTATGGCACGTTTGGATGTTTAAAAAAGGAGGGGGAGTAGAGTAGAGGGAGGGAGAGTAATGCAATTATCTTGTTTGGAAGTTTTTTAAAGAATGAGGGGGAGGGGTTTGGAGGAGTTTGGAGGGGTTTGGACTCCTTCTAGCCCCCCAATTTTAATTCCCCCAAATTGAAGAGATTTGGAGGGGGAGTAGAGTACATAAACTATTGACCAAGTAAATTACCTAATTTACCCTTATTATATTAACAAAATTACACAAGGGAAAGGGCTAATTACTCTCTTCCCCCTTACTAATTTTAAAAACATCCAAATAAGATAGAGGTAAATCATTCTCCTCTACTCTCCTCCCCACTACTCCCCTTCCCTCTACTCTCCTCCCTCTCTAAACTTCCAAACAAGCCATTAGTTATATAAGCAATAAAAGGTTTCAAAGAAGAGGGGGGGGGGGGGGTGTGGGTGGGGCGACTTCTCGATGTGCTGGCTCTCCAAGGTATTCTAAACATGTGGGTGCCTTATTACTGTATATCTGTGGGGGGTATTTATAGGGGTGGTGAGTTTAAGTGCAATTCCTCGAAAATGTCGGGTTTAATAGGTCTCTCTAGTTTAGTTGAGCCACTATTTATCTATAAGAAAAGAATAATAGGGCTGACCTCCTCCATTATATTTACGATGTAAAATTATCTTTATATCTTTAATTTTTGGTTATATTATGGTTACAAAATAAAGTGTCTAGAATTAGCTGATATTTCCCAATATATACGTTGAATTGTATTTTCAATTCTAATATTGTTGCAGTCTTTAGGCAAACCGGCTTTTAGTAGCTTTGAGGAAAGAAGGTTGTATACGTTAATTATTAACACAAACTAGTCATTAATCTGCACAATGTGCGGCTTCATTTTGATGGGATATTCAAGTTCAAATATGTAAAATCTGTAAGTTATATGTTTGTTGTCTACTATTACAATTATAGGTATTACTTCCAACATTTATAAAATACCAGCATATATATAATTATAAGTAATAAGTTTTTGATATAGTTGTCTTGCAACATTTGCGAAGCATTTGGATTACTTCTTTTCTCAAGGAAAAAAAAATGAATATTTGGTCAAAGATTTTCGTTTTCGTACACATTAATCTTTTAGTGTCTAAATGATTAATCAAAGCTTTTCTTCGCTGTCGTTTTCCTTTCTCAAATAGGCTATCATTGACTTCTCCTCTTCCTTTTCTTTCTTTTCAAACCCTTTTCAACTCTCTTTTTCTTGGTTGTCTATCCTTGTAGGTAAAGCCATCTTTTCTATTTAATAACTTTTAATTTCCTGCACGTTTACCATCATCTCAACCTGCTGTGACTTAAAGTGACCTAACTCCCAATTGCAGGATTTTCACGGAGTAATAACTTAGTAAGTCTGCAGTCGAATCCACAAGAAAAAGGGAATTGATTAGCAAACCACAAGAGAAAATAATAATATATTAAGGTGCTAAAGTTTAGGGATCCATACATAACAAATCTATAGGTAGTCTTAACAATATTTATTTAATGACTCAACTAAAATTTTTACAAACGATGATCTTAGTCGGATGATTTAACAATAAAAACTTAAGAATTAACTGTTTAAGGTAGTTTCATGAAATTGATTGATTTTAGGCAAAACAAAACTAGTGAATTAGTTCGCAGGAAATATTAAGCATTTAACGTGCCCGGAGTCTACGATAAATCAAAGACTTATACAGAATTAAACACTTTTCTAGATGAGTAAAACAATCAAAAACATAAAAACATAAGCATTAAAACCATAAATAACTGTTAAGAACATACCAATAAACGGTTGAGTTTCATCTCTTGCCTTAGCAAGGCTTCTAGCAAGCCATAATACAAATAAAACTGTAAAAATTGTAAAGAAACTTTAAGAAAACCTAAATTATGTTCTACGGCAGCTCTCCTCTAAATTTTCCCTAAGGAGCCTTTAAATAGGTCAAGAAATCCTATTACAAGTTAAATTCTCATTTGGAGAAAATCCCAAGTTTTTAGGCTTCACTTAACCGACATTATTGGCCCATTTAACTTCAGAATTAGGACTTTTGGTAAACTACAAGTTGTATCCCTTTAAGTTAACTTTCGTTCCCAACTTGAGTCATCTTGATTGGACATCTGAGCTGACAATTATGCTCCAAATACTAACTGGCATGCAGGCTGGAATCCTTATCCAAATTGAACTTGGATTTTGTGCAAATTTCTTTTGATTTCTTGCTCCAATGGACTTGAATTTAATTGAGTTGGCCTTCTTTGACTTCATCATGGCCCTTGTAAAAATAAAGTCTATTAGCTTTCTTCTTTGCACAACTCTACTTATTTGATTTCATTATCCTACAATAAACAAATTCATGCATTAAAATTCAATTAAGCACAAAATTGATTATTTAGCATTATTCCAAAACCAACTATAAAATGCATGAATTAACTCAAAATAAGTATGATAATGATTTCTAATAATAATATAAATATGCAAAATTAAGGTATTATCACAACCCGTATCACTGTACTCCTTTGCATGCTTAAGGCTTGTCCTTGCTTGCACTGAGTCAAACTTTGTTCCCAATTATTCACCACGGTTCAACCATATCTACACAAATATTCTCTTCTTCCATATGCCTTCCCGTTTTCTCCTTTTCTGTCTTCTTTCTCATATCTTCCTTGTCTTTTTCAAGAACACATTTTTTCTTAGCTTTCTATTTCTTCCAGAGTTCCTACCTATATTCAGTGAGTGTTACACTACACTGTTTCCACTGTGCATGCAACGATTTCCTCTTCTTCCTTTTACCCCAATGGACACTAATATAGCTACTAGAGAATATGGGTGGATTGATAGTAGTGATTTTGATATCAGTTGTAATTTGTTTTCTGAAGAACTTGATTAAGATCTTATGCCTAGTGATGAAGATGAAATTCTGTTTATGAGACATGGGCCTATTGTGGAACCCGGTCCTGAGGTTTTAGCAGCCCCAAGAGACTTTTGGAGTTTCTATGCAATTGGATTTTTGCTAGACTATAGGAAGTTCTTTGTGCCACGTCTACAACACCTTGTCCAATTTGCATGGAGAATCAAGGGATTAGTATCCATTGTAAGAAGAGAATCTTACTTTTACATCTTCCATTTCAAGTTCCTAGAAGATCTAATGCATATCTGCATAGAGGAACCATGGGCGATTGATGGAGCACTTCAGGTTCTAGAACTTTAGAGACTAAACTTAGTGATTGGTAACTTACAACTCAATTTCATTTCGATATGGGTCCAACTCCATGGTTTGCCTTTGGAGTATCAATACCCAAAGCTTACTGAGAGAATGTGTCGATTGATGGGCTTAATGGAAAGAGTGGACTGAGAAGATAAAATCCCAAGAAATATCCGATTTATGCGAGTAAAGGTGTGAGTTGATCCTTGGCTCCTAGTGATCACTGGGTTTATGCTCCGGCTTGATGATGGTTCTAGGATTTGGATTCAATGTCAATATGAGAGGTTATATAAACTATGTACTAGATGTGGACTCATTGGTCATACACTAGGTCAGTGTACCCATAACATGGAGGATGTGGAATTGATGCTATTCAGATAGAGACATCAAATTCAAGAGCTTCATCAGGTCCAATACAGGTTTAATGCTTTACAACCCCAATTCAAAAATGAGCTTTGCACTTTCCATAATTGAAGGAGGAGATGGACCACTCAGCTGCGTTTTGGACAAGTAGGTCAAACATCGAACCAGGTAATCTCTCACCCCCCCCCCCCCCCCCTTCTGATATCCTAGCACTCCTAGCACACCACATTCACAACNCTATCTTCCCGAGGGTACTTGCGGGTACTCACTAGAACAAGGCAGGGAAGAAACCCACCCTAAAGCAGAAGTGGGTTGGGGTAGGGAATAGGAAACCTGTTCCATACATGTCTTGGGAGAGAATGCAAAAGAATCCTCCCCCATCCTTTGTTTCCCTCACATCATTATATAGAATGAAATTGATGTTAATTTTATGGTGGACCCCCCCCCCCCCCCCCCCCCTCCACACTCAATTTTGTTTATGCATTATTCAAATTTGATTATATCATTCATTAAATTAAAACTCATAAAACATCTAAAAACAAGTTCTAATATTACAAAACATTTTCAAAGCATAACAATACAACAATTCAAGTATTAAAAAACACAAAATTAATTCAAGCATAATGTTAGTGACATAATTATACATAATTATGTAATTGGCTAATCCTTTGACAAAACGCACTTTACTTGTAATTTGATAGATCTAGGATAAGTTTAACATCAATTTCATTCTATATAATGATGTGAGGGAAACAAAGGATGGGGGAGGATTCTTTTGCATTCTTTCCCAAGACATGTATGGAACAGGTTTCCTATTCCCTACCCCAACCCACTTCTGCTTTAGGGTGGGGTTTCTTCCCTACCTTGTTCTAGTGAGTACCCGCAAGTACCCTCCCCCCCCCCCCACACACTCAATTTTGTTTATGCATTATTCAAATTTGATTATATCATTCATTAAATTAAAACTCATAAAACATCTAAAAACAAGTTCTAATATTACAAAACATTTTCAAAGCATAACAATACAACAATTCAAGTATTAAAAAACACAAAATTAATTCAAGCATAATGTTAGTGACACAATTATACATAATTATGTAATTGGCTAATCTTTTGACAAAACGCACTTTACTTGTAATTTGATAGATCTAGGATAAGTTTAGTACTTCAAGAAACAGAAACAAGTGTTCAAGTTTAGTATTGAAGCCATGCAAATCTAACCAAGAAACAAGTGAATGAAGTGTTATTCATTAAAGCTCCACAAAAGTCTCGACAGAATCCTTTCTATCGAGAATTACTGCTGAAACTCGACACAAACTGTATCTATCGAGAATTATGAAATCAAGTTTTCCAGATCTAATTACACGCATATCCTTAAGCATTTGTGTAAGATTTCTTTTCTTACAACCCTAGACATATATAAGGATTATTTTAAGAGTCGTCACAAGGTGATGCAATGTGTTGAAAAAGAATAATCCATGCATATTGTAACCAAAGGCAGAAATTGCTCTAGTTCATCTATTTCTTTGTAGAAACTACTACATCTTTAAGCCAAGGGTTTTGTGACCAATGAGCTTCCCAGTCTTCACTGTTGATGAAATAAATAACTTTGCAGCCGAAAATCTTCCTAAAGTTGGTATGTTAGTCACATACTAGAATCCGTACATTGAACGGAGAGATTGCTACTACAATACAAGTCCAATTAGGTATTAGGGTTCAACTGTAAGTTGGTATTGGGTACTGGGATTCTTTTTACTTGTATCGCTTGTGATTGATAATAGTAGATACTCAAAATGGTGACATTAAATTCACCCAGTGGGGTTTTGCTTCAATAGTTTTCCCCATTTGTATGTAATTTGATTAATTAATTAACTTGGGTAATTAATTAATTTGCTAAGGGGTCATTTCATTTTAACCCAACACAAAAATAAATGTATAATTAAAAAATATAAAAAAATTTATTTCTTGAAACATAAAATATAAATTTCTTATTAAAAAAGAAAAACAAAACACCAAAAAACGTCATAAATTCAAAATTTTAAAGCTAAAGCACATATATTTCATATATAAAAAAATAATAATAATTTTTTTTTTTTTAATTTTTAAATATAAACAGGGGGCGAAAAGTTAGCACTGGTTATTTATTTATTTATATAAGAAGACCTAACAATTTATTGCAACATGAATTGAAATTTGAGAATACTTGCAGTCACATGGCAGTGAACGAATGTAACACCTGTTCTTTAGAGTAAACAAATTTCTTTGTGATATTTTACACCTACTTGTCTAATTGATCTTCTCAAAAAATAAATAAATAAATAAATAAATAATTACTTTAATTGAGAAATTATTCATTCACAATTTAAAAAGTCTTTTCAGCTTCAACGTGTTTCTCCTCACCAACGAGCTCCACCTTTCCCTCCCATTTTCAGACTAGTCTCCTCGAGATAACATGGACTTACCTGGGCTTCAAGCACAGTGCAAGAACTTGGTTATAATAATAACTAGTCGCTGACTCATGCGATGCACAGGAAACCTATTGACTGTGAAAAAAAATCCAACAATGAAAGAAGAATTTAAATTATCATTTATGCAATGTTGTTGACAGCAGTGTTATGGATTCCGTTCCGTTCCGGCCGGAACGGCCGGAATTTCTCGTACCGGTGTGTAAAACGGAACGGTAATACCCTCCATTCCACCTCGGATTAAATTCCGTCCCATTTCGGCCCGTTCCGGGCGTTCCGGTCAATTCCGGCCAATTTCGGCCGAAATTCATTTTCCGGCCGGAATGAATTTTGTCTTCTTATTTTCCCTTTCTGAACTTGATCGGCATCTTTTTTGCTTGATCACCAAAAATCCTTCTCATTCTCTCATCTATATCTCATTTTCACACTTGTAGCTCCTTGTCTCTCTATCATCTCTCACTATTTGACCCTCTCAACCATGACAGAGAAGTTGAAAAGAAAATTGAAGAGCAAGATGAAGCAAAAAAAAGTGTGACTCGCGAAACAAAAAGGGAGAAGAAGAAGATGAGAAGAGGAGAAAATAAGCTCAGAAGGTGAAATGGCGAAGGAAAAGTAACAATAATGAAAGATGTAGCATTTGAGCAGCTGATAGTGTTGTCACTAGTCACATGGGTGGGTTGGGAAATGGGGAAGACTGAAAAAATAGTCAGTAAGAAGCAACACTAGTCACGTGGGTGGGTTGGGAAATGGGAGAAATTGAAAAAGTAGTTCACAGGAAGCTTCTTGGAAGCTCACCTGTATTTAATTACACAAAATGTGAGTTTTATTTAAAAAAAAATCATAAATAAATCTTTTTTAAAATAATAATCCCACTTCTTTTAATAGAAAACTATATTAAATTTATTATTTTATATAATAGTAATAATAATATATAAATATATATTTTAGCAGTAATTCCGAAACAGTTTCCGAAACGGTACCCGAAATTGACCGGTACCGAAATATTCCATTCCAATGAACAAACCGAAACGGGTGCCGAAACGGTATTCATAACAATGGTTGACAGTGCCAAAGAGCCTTAAAAATAAACTTATATATCATAAAAATATCATTATAAATTAATATAGTATTGATAACGCACCTAAACTTTAATATGTTTAATGTAGAAATCTTGATCTAACTTCAAAATAAATTCTACAAAATAGGAATTTTTTTTTTTTAAATTCAAGTTAAGAAAATAGAAAAACTATTAAATTCATGAAAGCAATCTTAGAAGAAAGTGAACAAATAACAATGCTATTTCCATTCAATGACACATATTGAGAGTATATAGAAACAATAACAAAACAACTCAAACTTGTGAGCTACTATGAGTAAAAAAAGCAAAAACAAAAACAAAAAAAACCCTTGTGTAGTAGCCTCAATTGATGGCTGTTACATATTGGATCTATTTCAACTGAGTTTCAATTCAAGTGTTTATCTAAAATTTTAAAATTTTCATCAATCTTTGGATTGAATTTTTGCATAACTTGGTTAATTGTATAGTCACCCTATTTCCACCCTTAAACACCACAGTAAACACACAACTATGATTTAGTTGTCACAAAATTTTTTTTTTTTTTAATTCTTTTTCAATTCACCAATCTATGAAGGTTTTAGGGTTAAGGTGAAAATTCTAGAGAAATCAACAAATAGTCAAAGGCTTCGATTATATTGTACAATCATTCTATTTCCACCAAAGTTTAAAATTCCATTTTAGAGGCTATTCTGAATTAGCTACTGGAACGAAATATTTTGGTATCGGTGTGTGCCGATGCACCATTTCAGAATTATGCACCGAGTATATATATATATATATATATATATATATATTTTAGAAACAAACACACACACAAAAGGGAGAGGGAAATGAGTTCTAACACAAAGACACACCACAACTCCACCAAGTATATAGTGTAGTGTATATATATAAATAATAAAATTACTATTATTTATTATTATTAAGCTAAATTTTTTAAATTGATTTCTTCAAAAAAAAGTTTAAAAATGATTATATATAAAATTCTAATGAAGGAACGTTCAAAATTAAATATGCTATAATTGTAAATAAGCAAGCATAAAAATGTATTTGTAAACCATGCAACTTTCCTGGAAACTTTTCAAAAATTCATCATTCTCAAGCACGTGACTCACTGCTCCATATCTCCTCAGCTACTACCCTTCTTCCTTTCTTATTTTTACTTTTTCATTATCACAGAACCTTTTCAAACTCTCTCCTCATCTTTTTTCGCCTTCCTTTAATTTAGAGTCTTTAGCCAGAACTCTAACCTTCTCACCAAATTACAATAGTGTTAAGTACCTCATAACAATCAGACCTACTCATTCCCCATGATCAACTGAGATCAAGTACATGGAATCGAGCAAATCAGCAAATAAGGCCAGCTTTTTATTTTGGCCCGGAAAGAGTATTTCAACCAAAATGCCGAAATTTTAGATTTTTTTTTTCCCCTCTAAGAAGATGTGGGTGGTTTTGGTTAGTATTGGGGTTGTGGTATAAAGGGAGATGGGAATGAAAGGAAGCAGAAAGGTCAATCGGGACAGATGAGTAGTGGGGGAACGACAGAGAGCTATATTGGGTTTGGCTGTGAATCTGCGTTTTGGAGGAAGGAGAAAGCTATATATTGGGTTTGGCTGTGGATCTGCGTTTTGGAGGAAGAGAAGGCAAAGCAAAGTGAAAGGGAAAGGGAGAGCATCGGGTTATAGAAAAGTTATATTATGTTTTTTTTTAAATTGTGCTGACGTGGAAAATTGTGAAAGTTTTAAAAGTTTCGGTTATATATATATATATATAGATAATAATAATAATAATAATAATTGGTGTGCTTATGATAGAGTTAGAAAATTTTTCATTTTGATTTTTTTAAATAGCTATGATAAGATTTGAATCGCTCCATAATAATTGTCTTTTGTTATTAAACCTAAACAATAGATATCAATTGATTTTTAGTGTAAACATGATTTAGGCCTATATTCATTTGTTCAATGGCAAGAGACCTTACAAGTTAAACTTATTAAAACCTACTTTTTTGTTTTGATTGATTGTTAAGTCGCAATTTTTATTCTTAAAACGTGTCGCATGCTACTTTTATTATGTTCAAATTTTAATTTTAGACAAATTGTATTTTCTCACCTTTAATTATGGTGCAGTTATAACATCCAAGTTTCAAGTTTTGATTTTCCTTAAAAAAAAAAAAGTTTCAAATTTTGATTCTCAAAAAAAAAAAAATCAAATCAAATTTTAACGAAAACATTCAAATTTTTGTTATACATGTTTCTTTTTGAAATTTTTTACCTTTTAAAGTATTAGACTTAAAACTTAATAGTAGAGAGTAAAGACTTAAAGTACGCAATTATTGCTAGCAGTCAAGAGTGAACATTGATCAGCAATTTGCTTTTTCTATGAAGAGAATATGAAGTGCTATTGAACAAAGAGACTCTTGAGAATAATATTTATTATTTTAAAGCAACAAAAAAAATAGTGATGATAGAAAAATGACAAAATGACTTCCTTTTTATTAGTGTGTTTTCTTCTTGAACTTCGTTATTTGGTGTAGTAATTTGGGGAAGATGGTTGCAAAAAATATTTGTCAACCTAGTAGAGCAGTTGTCTCAAACAAATTATTTGCAAGGTATGTTGGACTAATTTTTTTGCTCATATTCAAATAGGGCTATAAATGAATTAATCTGTTTATGAACAACTCGAGCTCAACCTAAGAAAAAAGCTCATTTATGTTCACTTGTTTAGTAAACAAGCCAAGCTCAAACCCAACCTTAGGCTCGATTATTAAACGAGCCAAAC
>NW_027070468.1:43787-64580 GCF_002906115.3 Quercus suber
CTAGCTCCCTTAGCTCTCTGAAGTTTTGAATTTAAAGTGTCTAGAGGAAATCCTTACTACTTTTTAAGATCTGCTTAAAGTCGCATCATTTCCAAAGGTGTTTTGTAACTTTTGTTAGTTCTAACCAAAGTCATCTATAGCCAACGTTCATTTTGACGTTTTTGCAGTTATAATTCAAAATCATGAACACGATTTCAGCTGTGTTTCGTACACATAGTATGTAACTATTGCTATTATTTTTAATCTTGCCCCCTCTAAATTGAATTACTAACTCCACCACTACATGGGACACGTGTAAAATGAAGGTTATAGTCTTTAAGGATGGAATATTTGAACGACATGAGAAAAAGTTATATCTTTGTTATATTACATGTGACAATAAATGCCATTTGCCACTTAACATGCTAGTAAAGAATGATGTTTATACCACCGCACAC
The DNA here is from genome assembly GCF_002906115.3 of Quercus suber. Lineage (NCBI taxonomy): Eukaryota > Viridiplantae > Streptophyta > Magnoliopsida > Fagales > Fagaceae > Quercus > Quercus suber. The sequence continues at coordinate 44,225 of NW_027070468.1, forward strand.
TCTTGGTGCGATAGTCACTCCACAAGTATAAGCGCTTGTGGAGTGTGGGGGGGCAAAAGTCGGGGTTTAAGTCTCTAGTAGAGAGCTTCACACACATATACACTTAGATTAAGCTAGAATAAAATTCTATCTTGTATTAAAAAAAAAAATGATGCTTATCAAGTAGTTAAAATTACATTCTTAACCTGTGAAGAAATTATTGGCTAGAAATAAATTCCTCTTCTTTTTATGACTTGAGGAGAACTACACAAAAAATTTGGTTGTGTACTTAACATATACCAACTTTAAGAAGCATTTTGATACAAGATATCTTATCATGAATAATACATTACAATTTATATTAGTGGAATCTAGAATTAATAGATCAAATATTCTTAAAAATTAAATTCTAAAAGTTGGCGTGCTCTAAAGATGACATAATATGGAACCATTGGGTTGCTCAATTTCAATTTTTGAGCATAAATTAATATTTTTATCACACATGGCCTTCTATTATGTTACACTAGTAAGTTGCCAGTGTGATGTACAGATAATGTTGTGATATTTTATGTAAATTTGTTTTTGGAAAATATTGTACATATATTATAGCATATTTATTATAAAACTTTGTTAGTAATGAATTTATCATAAAAAGTAACAACTTTTGTTAGAATAGCAAGTGCATGTGCATCGGATTAATTGTAGTAGATTGTAGTGTTGATTGATTGTAGTAGCTAGCTGATTACAAATTGTATTGGTTACTAGTACAGCTGGCATTAGTAGTTATAACTGATTGTATTGGCTGGCATGAGTTAGTTACATCAGTTCCTAGCATTAGTTAGTCACGGGCATGAGTCAGTTACATGAGTTCAAAAGTTAGTTAGTGGGCGGGAAGAGTATAAGACCAAGATAGTGGACTGTACTGTGGATCNTTGTTATCATCATTAGTTTCTCCATCTTCAATATTTGAAGTTTAGTCCATCCATATTTTTTTCAATTTTTGAGCTTTCATCACTTTTTCCTTTTGTTACATCATTTGTGTTAATCACTAATAAATTAGCACCGAGAGATTCTTGATTGGATCTTACAAAGTTTGGACTTTGTCATTAGGATTTTTCGTAGGCATTTGCATTTATATTAAATTTCAATGATGTGACAATTTTTTGTAAATGTTTTTATTTTTTATTTTTGTTAATTTTGGAATAGTGCAGCAGAAAAAATTACAATAGCATATTGGATTGTCTATATTTTTTTTTTCTTTCATACCTTTTTGTCATTTGAAGATGCATAAAAAATCTTAGCAACTATTTAATTTTCAAAACCATCATTTAGATTGAATTCATTCAAATAAAGTAGGAAAATCCATTTTTTTCCTAATTTTTTTTTTCAAATCATGTGGGATTTCTTCTTCAATATCAATAGTTTTACAATAATTTAACTAAGTTGTACCTCAATTTTTTTTCCTTTTTTCTTAGCAAGATCTCTTGTAAATTTATTTAGGATTTTCTCAGCATCTCGATCAAATATCACAAAATTTTTTTTGTTAGTTGCATCAAAAATTTCAATTTGAATCCTATATTTGAAGTAGTTTGCAATTGTGTGTGTGTGTGTGTGTGTGGTAGTTATAGTGAGATAAATATATTATAATTTTTTGGAGAGTATGTAGTTAATATAAGTGCCTCTAACTTTGGGATAAAAAGATTTGTTATTGTTTCACATTTTGCATACCAAATTAATGTTGCTTGTGGTTTGACATTCCTTTCACAAAGTACGCACAAAATGTAATACCTACCCATTGTTATATCAATGTTACTTATTGTTGCAATACCCTAGCAGTTCACATCTTGCAATGAACTTTGAAATTAATATATATTATTTTTTTAATATAAATAATATGATGTATTATTATTTTATGTAAATGATGAGTATAATTTAAAATGATTAACAAACTTGTTTCGTAGGATCTCATTCAATGCATTTTATCTTTACTATTTTCTTTATATTATTTAAAGATAAATCCTCCTATGAAAATCATTTTGCATGTATTTTTGGTATTTCTTGTATACTATCATGTTTTTTACCATTCCTATCATTGAATTTTTTTAAAAGAAAATATTAAGTTAATGACATTTTGTGAGATAGTATATGCTATTTAATAGACTTTTTGTTATTATAAATTTTAGAAATATGCACTTGTCAATTATTTCAACAATCTTAGAGATCTCAAGATTTATATATATTTTTGTTGCACTGGTCGATGACAGAGAATTTGTCTGCATAAATTGCATAGAACATTATAAATAAACAAAAGCGTTTTGAATTGAAATTGGGGAAAAATGGAGACATGATTTCATGAGAATAAGATTTTCTAGAAGTATCATCTATACGTGGAGGCAGTGGCGAAGTCAGGAATTTAGGTCAGGGGGGGCAAGATTAAAAGTAAAAAACTAATCTAAAAAAATTAATCAATATTAATAACAAAATAAATAAACAACTATATATATGCTAATGTAATTGTCATATAGAATCTAACATAAACTCTAAACTTTAATTTATCTTTTCACACCTAGCTTAATTTACTCAATTGCCCTCGAGGATTTTTCATATTTTGTAACCTCTGCATGATTTGTTCACACTTAATAGTCTTGAATATATCTTTCCAATTTCGTTTTGCTTTTGGGATTTTTTTTAATCATTATTAGGTGGTCCCATTCCCACATGATTTCCTATTTCCTTATGGCAATAGGATGATGTTGTGTGATTCCTATTTCATTTTGCTGTAGAATCTTCTCTTCCTTTTTTTTTTTTTTTCAAATCATTATTAGGTGGGTCTCCCACATGATTTCCTATGGCAGCAAAATCTGCTTTTTGTGCACAACTACACCTAGTGTCTTCTTTTGTTAGGGAGGGTGTAATGATATATGTACTATATTAGCAGTGAAAAAATTTGGAAGTTCAAGGGGGCACTTGCCCACCCTTGCCCCCCCTCCCTCCGCCCTTGCGTGGGGGAGGAAGAAGGGAGTTTGTAAGAGGATAATAGTTTTTGCTTTGATTTACACGTGAGAAGGGTTAAACTTTGGTTATAACATGAAAGGTAATAATTGGGCTTGAGTTTTTCATAAAGTTTGGTCTACTTTTAAAAGGTGGTCCATTTTGTATTGAATAGCTTTTGGTTTAATTGGTGTAATTGTCAAGAACAGCTCATATTTGATATAATAGTGAAAAGAAATTACTATGATCTATTGGGTAACGATAAAAAAATACTTAATAAAAAGAGGTAAAAAATTATAAATTTATAATATAGTAAAAATAAGTCACTATGATCTATTGGGTAATAGTAAAAAAAAAACTTAATGAAAAGAGGTAAAAAATGTTAAATGCAATATTAGAGTGCCACGTGGCATGACCTCGTGCACTCTCACATGAGGTATTTACTTTTATATATACTAATTGAAGGCCCGTGCGTTGCATGGTTTTATGTTAAAACTTGTAGAATATATATAATTCTTGTAACCACTTAGGTAATTATTATAATGAAAGTAATAAATTGCATTGGTATAAAATGTTGTAGACATAACATTTCTCATATATTATATTTATATATATATAATAGACGAAGCTGAGAGAAAGTGAGTGTCTACAATTAAGGTCGCGTTGACAAATCAGACAAGTGACGTCACTTAAAAAAAAGCGATAGATTATAATTTTTCACTAAGTTAAACATTGTTTGGAGCCCTATGGGTATAAAAGGAAAAACGAACCGTTGAGACCCCAAAAAAAAAAAAAAAGAAGACTGCTACACGGAGAAAGGAGAAAGAGAGACCGACAGAAAAGAGAGACAGAGAACGAAGAATGAGAGAGGGATCGAGAGATTAAAAATTGCAGTTTACAATCAAGAATGAAAAGATGTCTCTCACTTCCTGTCAGATTTCTTCATCTAACTGTCCGCTAATTTCTTTCCCTGGAATAAGAAGAAGTAACGAAGATGAAGCATCAAGAACAAAGAGGAGTCAAGAATGAAATAGAGGGGCCGAGATAGAGAGAAGGGCGCCACCCAGGTCTTCTGCCATCACCGTAAGCCTCCACTCACTACCCGACTATCGAAATCGGAATCGCTACTGGTATAGTTCTGTTTTAAATTTAAAAATTTAGGGTTTTTGTTTTTTATTTGGAGAATCAATTGGGTGTTAATTATGATTTAGATTGGTTTTTTGGGTCAGATTTGGTTTTGATTTATAGATTGGTATTTTGGGTTAGAAATAGAGAGAGGCGATGAAACAGAGAAAGGCGATGTGTACACGGAGAAAGAAGCAGAGAAAGAGACAGGCGACGAAAGCAAAAAGTTTCATAAAACAATTTTGCCACCATCAAAGAGACAGGCCATGTACCCATAACCGGTAAAGTTAATGTTTTTGTATTTTTCCCTTTTCCTTTTCGTTTTCAAATCTAGGAATTGAATATAATTTGGGTTTGAATTTCTTGGTTGGATTGGTTTAGATTTAGATTTTGTAATAATTTTTAATTAGGAGTTTGGATTAGAATAGGTTTTGTTTTGCCTATTTGGGTTGCATTCGTTTTGGGTATCTGCCTACATGCATGGCATTTCATTTATGTTTTTTTAATTTAATTTATTTTTTATTTTTATAATTGATATACATTTCATTACCTCTTTGATATATTTTGGTTTCCTATGTTCTTTTTGTTTGTTTTTGTAAAGTTATTTGAGTGCTTTTTTTAATAATAAAAATTAAAAATAATAAGTTTTTCCTGCAGTTGTCAACAAAGGCTATGACATTCACTGATCACAGTGATTGAGGTATGAAATGCAATAGAATGAGTACCAAAATTAAAGGTAAGTTTTTACAAATTTTCCCCTTTATTTTCCCGGTTCTTAATTTATACTTCTGTTAACAAGTAGTTGATTTTGTATTTACGTTTAAAAACACCAAAACATTGTCACTTTTCGTTTGGTGCATTAAGGAAACGTTTCAATGATATTTTTCATATTTTAATGATGTTCAGTCTCTTCGATAGGCACCTCTTCTTTCTCCCACCATTTTTTTCCCTAATTTAAATTTTAAATGGTTAATTTGACATGCTTACTATTTTTTTAATCTCCGTTTTTTGTTATTAATTGTTGTGTTTGGTTTTGGGGACAACTTCAATGCATAAAAACCTAGAATCATCTGAAAACCAAAACTGCAAGTTGTTTTTTATTTTTGTTTTACTTTTTGCTTCCAATTTGTGTTCTGTGTTCTCTTTATTTCATATATTTCTTTCTTTTATTGGCTTTCACTTTTCAAGAAACTGAGGACTCTTCTCATGAAACCTTGCAGCAAGTTGTTATCCCAGGTCCAACACAGATTCTGATCTGTACCTCTCATTTCTTTCAAGACTTTGTTTGCTCAAGTAATCAATTTTATTGCTCTACTAACTCATTATTATTCTCAACTTTATTCCCATCATCTATTAGAGTTTCAATTTTCATTTGATTTGGAATTCGTTCTTCTCAGACTGAAGTTGCTGATTTATGCCCAATATGTTTAGAATGAGAATTTAAGCTAAAGTTAATTAATATGCACTTGAATATTGTCCAGGCAACTTTGGTTAGATATGGGCTCAAATTGCAAATTTGGAAGTACTAATACATATGTGTTTAGGAAGTTTTTTTTGTTACATTTGAATTTTACAATGATTCATTAAGTGTTGTTTCTTTTACATCATGTGCACAAACTGTTTGATAAAATTCTTAAGTGATGTTTGTTGGCCTTTTTTATTCTCTTCCCCAGTGATGCTATTAGCCCAAAGCACCGACTCCTTCAAGGTCACTCTTTTCCTCCCTTTCCGACAAAATTGCATAATATAATTGTGGATCATTTTAACTTTTATTTAGTTTTACTAATTCTTTTATTTTCAAATTACTTTTAGTTCAAGTATTGTTGATTTCAAAAGTCAATTTGGATTATAAGACTATAATCTGCACCTAAGATTTAGTTAAATTGTTTGTTCATTTTTCAGATTTCAATTTGCTTCCAATAAGGTTCCATTTCTTTATTTCAGCATGTTTACTTTTCTTTCCTTTTTTTTTTTTCCTTTTTTATTGTTGTGTTTGGCTGCAGAGAAAGTCTCCGATATTTTCAGAAGTATAATATGAGATTTTTTGATTGGCTGGTGGTTGACAACTTTCATTGTGATTTGATGGTTGGGTTGTGTACATGAAAGATTCTTAGAGAGCAACTTGGCTATTGTTGGTGGCAGTGTACAGTTAATGAGGAAGGATTGTCAAGGTAATAAAAAGTTTCCACCTGTCTTGAGTGTGAAAGGATTGTGGGCTGTTTTTTATTTTTTGGTTTTTATGGGTTTTCTTAATTCTTTCATGTTAAATTTATTGCATTGATTTTAGCAATGCTAATGAATTTTTTTGGGGGGAGGGTTTGTGTATAATATGATTGATAAAATTCCTCAATGAAGGAGTGGTACTGGTATACTATATAGATTAAAAAAGAGTTGTAACTGTAGTTTCCTTTATTTTAATTTTTGTTTGTTAGCCCACCAAGGAGATTAAATTTAATCTCAATCTATTGATATTGAACCATACTTTTATATTGTTATTTTATTTTGAAAGTTTAATACGTAGAACAACCTTCTTCTTCTTCTTCTTTTTTGTGTGTGCATGTTATCTCATTTATAAAATCTACTAAAAATTGAAACTATCTATGTTTGGTATGGTTTTTGGAGCCTAGATAAGCCTGCTGTGAGGTAATAACTTAACAGTGAGAAATGCTTCTGTCATTGATGATGGAATTTATATAGCAACTGATATCTATTGGTAAGCTATCTTGGTAAGTGAAAAAGATATTACAATACATAGTCTTCTATCATATAATTTACAAAACCTATGATTGCAGACTACAAGATGAGAAAGCATGGTTTGTTTGGTTAATTCTAGAAAATAACGTAGCAAAAGGCCATAATGTTTCTATGATTGAACACAATATGATATTTCGGTTTTGGTTTTTATTTTTATTTTTTAATATTGTAAGAGCCTATTGCATTATCGATAGAGAATTTGTTGTGTCAAGGATATTTAAAAAAGAATTTCGGACCCATTAGATTGAGAAGTTTTTTTTACTCATAAGCCGAACTTTTAGTTACTTCAAGTATTTTTCTGTAATGCTTGGTTTTTATTTATGCAGTAAGTTTTGGATTTCTATTGCTTTAGTTTCTATAGGTCACATTTGTATGTGCAATTTATCTTTTTAATAAAAGCTTATAGAAATTGCAATTGGTAAATCAATTTCGCAAACACATTTACATCTTTGATTAGTTTTGGTGATAATATGTTTTTTCTTTCAAAGATTGCCTTTTAAAATATTGTTTGCTAATTTGTGGGTTGAAAAAATAGAACTTGAATAGTTTTTTTTTTTTTTCCAGAGCTGGTCTAAAATTTCCCACAGCCAAGGTGGGATGCAAAATTGGGTGTGGATACATAGCTTGAGGTCATTCACAACAAAAGCTCCTACCTATGCCTTGGAATTTTTTTAAGAGCATGCTCTATAAGTACTTTTATTCTGTTTTGAGATGATTAAAGCTTTATCATAATTATCTCATTGGAATTTTGGCATTGTTAAAAAAAGGGGCAGCAAGGTATATAAATGTGCACGTGCATAAATATTTGTATGTATCAGTCCTGCCAATTTGTAGTAAAGAATTATTATCTTCAACTATAAGATTTAAAAAAAAAAAAAAAATTTCTTTAGCCAATCTGATTATTTTTGTTTTGATGTAATAATATTGTTCTTATTTTTCTTTTTGGAAGGCATAACAAATTGAAGATATACTATATGATAGTAGGTCTAAAACAAAACTATAAAATTAAACTAAAATCAAAGTAGAATTTGTATTCATATATATATATATTGTTTTGCTTTCAAAGTTGGCTAAATTAATATTATCTATCATGTGTTGGATGGAATTCATGATATATGTAATGGTTAGTGGAACTCATTTGCTGTTTCATATATCAATGTTTAGTATTTTTAAAATAGGCAAATACTTCCATTCTTCATATTTTTATAATAGGCCTTGATGCCTACAACCTCCCATTAAAGATTATGCCACTTAGCTTAGTGTTTTGAAGTGCATTGTTTTCCCATAACGTTGTGCTGTAACAAGAATAACTCAAGATGTTGGTTATTGTATCTTTTATATCACAAAGGTGTAACAATGTATATTTTCTTTATTTGTAAGCAGTCAATTTACGTATTTGCAAACAAATTTAGTAAGGACAAGTGAAATGATTTGTTGGTGGTAATGTAGTTGAGAAGATTTTGGATTCATAAGTCAATCTTTTTTTTAAAAAAATGTGAGATAATGTAATTTTTTTTATTCAAGGTTTTCTTATATATTGTTCAATATACATTTGGCAGTCAAACAGATTCATTTTGAATCGAATAAATTTTTTATTTCAGTTGTTTTAAATAACTGAAATTTAGTTTGCTTTTGGACGAATTCTGTCAGTTCATCAGCAATAAAATAGTGCAGAAAACTGGGGTACAATGCACTATTAACCACCACAGGAAGATATTTTAGTAGTTGGAGCTGGCGGAGTGGGTACCTTTATATGAAATTCAGTGTTTCTTCCAATGACTGCTATGCAAAAAAAAAAAAAACAAAAAAAATGAAAATCCTCTAGAAGTTGAACTGGTAGTTGTTTTGCATTGCTAGAATTTTGCTCATGAAGAACAGAAAAAGGCTTATATTTTAGAAGGTTATTCAGGTATTGTTGCTTTGGTATATGAATGAAAATAATTAATTATTTACTGAGTTTTGATTTTTTTTTTTTTATACGTATTCTAGAGTATTCAATAAAAACCCAATTTTTGGATATGTAAATTCAAGTGCTATTTGAGAAGAATAGAAAGTAGTTTGTACCAACTGAGAATTTTTTTTAATGTTGTTTGTGCAGAAATGGAAGTGTTTTTCTTTCAAAGTTCTATTTGATTTGTAATTAAAATAGAATTAATAGTCTATCTAAAGTGAAGGAAATGTCTATACTTGGTGAAAAGAAGAAATTTTACGTCTATTCTCTGATAGTCTGATGTAAAAGTTAAGATAGAAAATATCCCAACTACTTGATGTGTTTAAATTTTTTAAAGATGAGATTCTAGATGCAATTCCTCTAGCATGTATGTGTTTCAACTTTGGACATCGGTTTAGTATAATTTTCTAAAGAACCACTTGAATTACAACTTATCAAAAAATAAAACCATTTGAATTACAAGAACTATGTGCTTTTAATTATTAAAAAAAAAAAAAAAAATTGCTTGACACTATAATGCTTATGATCATTACACAATTGAAACTTCCATAGTGGAAATTTGGTGGCTAGGATTGTAAGATGCATTCTTAGAATTCAGACTATAAAAGATTGAGCAAATTGTAACTTGGTAGAGAAAAAATATGAACTTATTTTTCTTTTCCAATTTTGTTTTAGGTTCTTTGTTCTTTTATGGTTTTCAACTTTTCATAGATTTAATTTAGATGATGTTTATGTATTAAAAATTGCAATTGTTAACCATGTTTGATGCTTTATTTATTTATTTATATCTATTTAAGACTAGAACATCAATCTTTGGCATCTACATCCCAATTTGGATTTCCCTAGCAGGTGTAAGTCATTTTGTTGCTAAGTGCTAAGGCTATAAATGATCTTATAATACTTATAAGTACATCAAAGTTCTTTTTTATATCAGTTATGCTTTCTCTTATCAATCACTTACTTTCTACCAATAGAAATTAAAATATTTTTTCTTTGTATTTATACATTGAAATTTAACCTTATATTATTATTGAATATGTTCTCCTTACATGGAGCTCAAAAGGTTGTATTAGTTTCTATTATTTCAAAGGTTACATATGTGCTATAATTTTTGCAGGTGGCTGAAGATGACTCAATTCATCCAAGTGAAACAAAGCTGGCATTTATAGTACATCAGGCCTAGCTAGAATATGGCTTTGCTGACTAGATGTTTTTTTTTTTTTTGGTTAATAAGTGCTTATACTTTATTTTTTGCTATGGGGAATTTTGGACTTTTGACATTGTTATTGAACTTGACTCTACACCGCACAATTGTAATTTTTTTTTTTTTTTTTGTGGAATTGATTGGCATTATTAAAACAAAGCCTTTAATAAACATATTAATTGTTGTATTTTATTGTATTTTTATGTCAATTTGATGGTATTTTAAATGTGTAAAATGTTTCCTGCGCATTACGCGGATTTAATGCTAGTTTAAATTAAGAACCAAAGAGAAATTTAATACCACCTCTTAATAAACAAACGATATAATTATAAAGGCATGGTATAGTCAAATATGCAATACATGATAAAGTTACAAAATAAGAAATTAAGAATAGACAACTTAAAAGAAAAACAAATGATGAATAAAGTTGAAATGCAAGAAAAGTATCAAGTACTAAAAGCCAGGATGATTTTTCCATTGCGATGCTAATTCAGAGAGTGCCTTTGTAGAAGAACCATCTGCACTTAGTGCCTTCTCAGCAGCCATCTTTATATCTTTCATACGATTATAAACTTTCTTCCCTTCTTCTCCAATCATGAGACCCTTTACAACTTTTGCAATTTCCTCTTGATCAATAAGACCACTTTTGTTAGTTTTTGGTCTCAGTGCCACTTTTAGATCCTCAGCTAATAATGGTGCATTCATTTTTTGTTCTGCGTAAAGCGGCCAAGCAATTAATGGTATGCCCTGCATGATACTCTCTAGGGTCGAATTCCAACCACAATGAGTTAAGAACCCACCTGTGGAGCCATGGCTAAGCACTTGGGCTTGTGGTGCCCAAGAGGGCACCGCTAGACCCTGCCCTTCAGTCCTCTCTACGAACCCTTTTGGTAAGAAATCAAGAGGGTTGTTGTCGAGTATTTGATCACTAAGGTATGCAGCATCAGCTGATTCATTATTTGGGGTTCTTACAACCCATAAGAACTTTTGGCCACTCAATTCCAATCCCAAGGCTAGCTCATTTGTTTGATCATATGAGAGAGTCCCACCACTCCCAAAACAAACAAATAAGACAGAACCATGTGGTTGATTGTCCAACCATCTTAAACAGTCTGACACTGACTTGTCAACCTGCAGATTGCTTGAACCACTTTGGATTGGTCCAATTGGATAAAGTGGGAGATTTTTAGCTTCTTCATCTAACAAAGCTTTTATGGCACTTCCTTCCAATTCCATGAAGGTATTAACGATAATTCCTTCAGCCAATCGGAACCGTTTTGCGTTGCGAAGAAACATTTTGTACAACTCACTCGTTCGATCTTGAACCGGTTCTATAAGATCTCGACCATGAATAGGTATGCACCCCGGAAGCTTCAATGGTTCTGGTAGATCTCTATACTCGCATGAAACTGTCTCGTCCAGCTTTGGCAAATGAAAAATCAAAGACAACGCGAAAGCATTTGAGGGGAAGAAAATGTAGGGTGAGATGTTGAGTTCTTTAGCAATATCTAGTGCATCAATCCCAAAAGGATCGACTACAAAAGCTGAAAATCGAGTAGTCTTCAGCACCTCACGAAGAGGTGGAAGTGAACGAGTTAAGGTGAGAATAGTTTGGACTTCAAACTTTAGGCCTTTGATCTCCTCTTCCTCCAATATCACAGGAGGAAGAAAGACATGATCTATGGTGGTGGGAAGGGCTTGAAGAACTGCTTTCATGGCTTTGGATGGAGACCCGAGTACGGGAATGATACATGTGATGTGGAAGTCATGGTGAAGAACAAATTGTTTGGCAAACTCGACAAGAGGGATGAGATGTCCCATCCCTGGACTCGGTAGAAGAGCTATGTGTGGTTTTTGTTCCATTTGGACAATATACAGGTCAACAAATGATTTGAAGAAATGGTTTTTGAAAGAGATTAAAATGGTTTTTATGGTTGAGACTTGGAAGGTTAGATAGTTTATATAGTGTTAGAACTTAGGATTTGAATTTGATTATTTCGAGTGTCTGAAAACTGCATGTGGGACGGCACATATAGACAGAACCCCACATACACCCACCAAACCCAGCTGATTTAAATTAGGGAGGTTCTTTTTCTATCTAATTTAAAATAATAGACATTTATTTATTGTTTATTTAAACTCATTTGTTAATAGGGTTTTTTTTTTTTTTTTGATTCTCACAAAAAAAAAAAGAAAAAAAAAAAGAGAGAAAGAAGTGATGTTCGAAGGAGGGATAATTGGCATAGGCGTTGTTGTTTACCAAAAAAAAAAAAAAGATGCTTGGCAAAAGCGTACTTGCTTGCGTTAGTGTGACGTAACTACAAACGTTAATTCAAAAATAAATAAATAAATCAACAAGTATCTATTTAAATATTTTTTTACTATTATAAAAATTTTAAATTAAATAATGGCCTTGACATACTTGCATATACTAGTGACGTAACTACAAACGTAAAACCCCAAAAATTGTTTAAATAATGGCATATAAAACGTACGTCAGTGTGTTAGCCAGTGTGATGTAACTTCAAAAGTAAACCTAGGGAAAAAAAAAATTACCCTTAATTAACATTTCGGGGTCATCCATCTCAAGGGGTTTCATCTTGTAATTATTTGGCGCAATTGATTTTAGTGGCTACTCTCATCTGAAAAAAAAAAAAATAGGGCCTCTGAAAATTTTTGGATAATATTTAAAAATAAAAATATAAAACTTATATTTTTGAATATAAAACTAACCCATACTAAAGATATTGAGAGAAGAGAGGTTGTCATCATAGTTGTTGTTAGAAATATTGAATAAATAGTATTGTATTTCACAAGTAATAAAATATAGATGAGTGCCCTTATATAGGAGGCAAAGTGTGCAGTACAAGTATGTATGTTATACAAGTAAATAATGTGAGCCTAAAGCCTATAGCCTATACACATTAACAGCCCACCTTAAACTCAAGGTAGGTGTGAAACCAACTAGAGGTTGTCAACCAAAGCACAAAGGCGTTCCTTAGGATGTGACTTGGTGAAAATATCTGCAAGTTAATTTTTAGAGACTAAGAACAGCTCGAGAGTGCCATGGACAAGATGATAGTGGATAAAATGATAATCAATCTCAATGTGTTTAGTTCGTTCATGGAAGACATCATTGTGAGAAATATGAATGGCATTCTGGTTATCACAATAAAGAGGACTAACATAGGATGTAGGCACACATAAATCCTTAAGAAGCCATCGAAGCCAAAAAAGTTCAGATGTGGTATCAGCAAGGGCACAATATTCCACTTCAGTGCTAAAGCGGGCCACAATGGCTTGTTTCTTACTTTTCCAAGGGATCAAAGAAGAACCAAGAAGAAAAAAATAACTAGTGTAGACCTTTGATTAGTAGGATCTTCTGCCTAATCAACATCATAGAATGCATAGAGAATAAGAGGAGAATGGGAAGGGTAGAAAAGGTCACGAAAGAGAGTGCTTTTAGGTATCGAAGAATGCACAAGACAGCAACATAGTGAGTTGATCGTGGAACAAACAGAAACTAGCTCACCTGGTGAACAACATAAGAAATGTCTAGACAAGTGATAGTGAGATAAGTTGGGCTACCAACCAATTATCTGTAAAGAGAGGGATTAGATAGTAGTTTCCCAGCTGAAGGAGTCAAATGTGGATTAAGTTTAATTGGAGTGTCAATAGTCTTACTATCAATGAATCCAACTCCAGACAAAAGTTCGGTAGCATACTTGGCTTGAGTAATATAAAGTCCATCAATGAAATGAGTGATTTCAAGACCCAAGAAATAGCTTAGATATCCAAGATCTTTCATCTTAAAGCTAAGAGAGCACGAACAGATGAAATTCGAGCAATCGAAGTAAAGGTTTCTTCATTATCAATTTGATACTCTTATGTAAAACATTTTGCAACAAGATGAGCATTATGGCGCTCAATGGACCCATCAGAGCAAGTCTTGATCCTGTAGGTCCACTTACAACCAACCACAGACTTCCTAGGGGGGAGAGCCACCAAATCCCAAGTATGGTTGTTGACACCCCATTTTGCAACCCGCATTTAACCTCACATGGAAGGTAAAAGGGTAATTTCACTTTAGAAATATGCATCTTGATTCTGGTCATTAGATCCTTAATCTTATTTCACTAAAATGATCTTAATGTTGTAACCACCAAATCGACTGGTCATAAGCTCTAATCAGACTATTAGATTGAAAGTTATCATCAAATCAAGTTTTAATGGTCGAGATACTGGTGTGCTATCGCAAGCAACCAAAAATAAAACCTATACTTTTAAAAATATATGTAGTAGTGCGAGTAAGGATCGTTTTCAAAGAGAGTATCTAGCCTAATTTTATGCTACGTGAACAAAGAGGGGGCTGGGTTTGAGTATAATGAAAACAATTTTAAGAAAAACAACTAAGGAACAATTCAAATTAAAGTATCGAAATCATTCAAAAGAACAAACCTTGGTCCAAGTCAACATCCACCATCGGAATTTTACAACTGATCATTGATGTAAGTATATATCAATTTATACTTTGAATATTCACCGTTGGAACTATTTTCCTATCTCTTCTTAGTTGCAGTTAATTAGAAAACAAGCGATCTAATAAAACCTCACTACAAAAGAATCCAAGACAAGCGCTAAAGGTTTAATCTAGTAGCAACCTTAAAAACTAAAGAGATCGATGAAGTTAAACAACACAAACACAAGCGGTTGCATTTAATTTAGTCGAGTGTTCTTCCTAAGATCTAATAATTTCTTATGCAACAAATTATTAAATCTTGGTTGCTTCACAAATTAAAGAGACCAAACAATTACAGATTTGATATCTAACCTAGCAGTAGATTGCAACGAATAATAAACTAGTAGGCCTCCTAGTAATTAAATGAGATAATAAAAAAAATAGGCATAGAAGAATATCCGATATTCAAAGCATAAATTGAAGAATAAAAACAAATTAGATCTCATAATTTTATTGATTCCAAGGCTTAAGTTTCCTTCGACCAAGTATAAAAGTTTTAGCCACATAGAGCCATGACAAAAAACTCAAAGGAGAAAATTAGAGAAGAGGGAAGAAAAAGGTGTGTGTGTGTGTGTCTAATCTGATTTCACCTCCCCATTTTACACGTTAATTCCCCCTTTCCCAAGCCTACAAAATCTCCTAAAAATATTCTAAATAATAATATCTGAATCTGACTAATTAAAGAAAAAAATTAAAAATAAAACAAAGTCCTAATATAACTAGGAAAGTGGTGTTTTTCACTAGAAATTTCGTGCATCAGATCTGGAAGCTTCTAAAAATAAACCTCATCAGGTCTGCGTATTAGAATTTCAGGCAAAGGAACATTCCAGAACATCAGCAGTGCAAATGCAGCAACTTCAAGCCCGATTTCAACCTTGATACAGCCCGTATCTCTCAAAACTCATGAATGTTGTAGAGATTTGTCTTGGCATTCCGTATCATCTTGAATCATCTCAATCGGAGCTTGGATGAGAGAGTTATGCCCTGTTAGGACATATGTGTTTTCACTTGTTAAGAACATACGTCACTTATTTATGTAAATAGGTTAATCTTTTGACAAAACGCACTCTACTTGTAATTGGATAGTTCTAGGTGTTTTTAATACTTTAAGAAACAAGGTTTCAAGATCAAATATTGAAGTCATCAAGTCTGTCCAAGAAAAACAAGCTGAAGTGCAATTTCATTAAATCTCGACACCTGCTCTATAGCTCCTCGACACCTACTATCTGTCGTGGTTTATAAAATCAAATTTTCTGATCTAATTTCTTAGGATCCGTGAATATACTTATGAGCCTTCTTTTTTCCAAACTCTAAACATATAAAATGATTGTTTTAAGAGCCGTCAAAATATACACAAGTTGCACAAGTATTGAGTAAACTCTGTTCAAGCAATTTGTGATCAAAGACGAAATTCTTGACCTAGTTCATCTTCTCTAAAGAAGTTGCTGTGTATTTGCACCAAAGGGTTTTGTGACCAAGCATCTTCCTGATCTTCATCGTGTAGGATGAACTGAAAAACTTTGCAGCCAACCTCTCATTCTAAAGTTGGTGTTTGAAGTTACGTACTAGGATCCGCGCATTGGTTAGTCACGTACTTGGGAGCCGTGCATCAAAAGGAAAAACTGTCACTACAGATCAAGTCCAATTAGGTATTGGGGTAAGGGTTCAACTGTAGATTGGTAAGGTACTTGGGATTCCTTTACTTGTAACCGTTTGATTTGATAATAGTAGAGTTTCGGGAGTGGTGACCTGAAAATCACCTAGTGGGGTTTTTGCCGCAAGGGTTTTCTCCATTCGTAAACAAATCACTGTGTTATTTATTTTTCACTGCATATTTAGTTTATTGGTAATTTTTTTGTGCTTACACGCGTTTGCATGATAAATTGATTAATTAATAACATGGCTAATTAATTAATTGGTTTAATCATAAGGGGTCATTCAGTTTATGGCCTATCATGCCCAGATTACGAAGCGATGTCAAAGTTGTCCAGAATCACCTAATTAGCTACGTTTTACATTTAATGCCTCCATTTGCATCCTAAATCAAAATATAAGAATAATGAGTACATTTAGGCACCAAATAAGTATAAAAGACTAAACATTAACGAAAAAAAATATGACATTTTGCATTCTCATCAGATACACTATCACAAATTGAGTCTGCCTATATGTAATTATGAACAATTGATTCTAATTAGTTATAATTATAATCAATTTTAGATTAATGACATGTCATAATTTGATTGACTAGGACAACATTTTATGGTTAGGTTGTACACACTTAATTAATTAGATAGTTAAACATTAATTATTCAATAAGTAATTTGTGCAATTATCTTTTAATTAGGGTAAATTTGGAACTAATTAAGTCTTAAATGAGAATAATTGGAGCCTATTAATGTTAATTGGAAACTAATTCGGAACCTATTAATGTTAATTGTGTTGAAATTATTTTCTACCAAATGACATCTGCTCACCATTTCATTAATATCTCTCAGAGTATTTTGAATCTATGAATGAGGTTAATTTTTCCAGAAACTAGACATATGATGCTTCAAATTGAGCACAAGAACAAGACAATTCCGATCAGAATTGAGAAAGATATGATTTTTTTTTTTTTAATTTGGCTCTACAAGCTGTTGCAGTAGCTATGGGAAACTGAATTTTGCTTGCTCCTCACTCCTACCAATCTCTGAATTTAATGCACCCGATTTTTCCAAAAGCTAAAATAAGGTCTAGGTTCATGATTCTTTGTCAACCCTTATTAAATGACCTTCCATTAATATTTTCTCCACCACTACTATATAAATTCCCTCTCTCCTCCATTCCAAAGCACACAAACCCCCCCCCCCTTTCTTCTTCTCTTTTGAGTTCTAGTGAAGTAGAGTGGTCTTGTCATATCTTGGTTTTTTTGAGACTCAAGATATTGAGTGAGACTTACTCTCCCTCTCCTAGCTCTTCTTTTCCTCTTCCTTTAGGACCTCCACAAATAGTCTCTTCCTCCACTGTATATATCTTGCATAAATATATAATCTCTTTCCCTAACTTATTTTTTATATTGCCATGATGATAATTTAAGATTAAAGCATGATAGTAATTATTTGAATTCCCTTGAATATGTTTAAATGTTCTTAACTGTTCCTATGTGTTCTTCACATGTTCTTGGTTGTTCATCACATGTTTATGCATAACACTAATTTTGATCTTAAATCCACATCAAAAACTTGAAAAAGATGTTTGTTTAATAATTTTTTCAAATCCTTCAATCTAGAATATCACGATCCACACACATTCACTAGAATTTATTTTTCAATCCAAAGGAAATGCTTAATAAATTGAATTAGAGTTTATCACGTGCAGACACATTAAATTTAATATGCAAATTGATTGATAACATATTGGGTGATGTGATATATATGTTGGCCACCATAGTCTAGAAGACTGGTTTCACCAAGCAAGTTAGGTGCCTAATACCTTCCCACCTTGTAACATAGCCTTTGAGCTTAGATTAAAGGATTAGTAGATCAAATGCTTATCCATGTAATTTTCGATTTTTAGATTGTAACTAGGAAATAAAGCCATGTACTTTATCTTAAATTGTATTTAGGACCAAAACCATGTAATTTCCTATGATCAACATAAATTCAATTTCAAATTAATAAAATAAGGAATTTATCAATTTTGGTTTTCTTATTTATTCCAATAATTAAATAAGTGGTGATTCCATTGTAAAACCCTTAATCTAAAGGGGGAAATATAATCAGTCAAACCTCCATTTTGATAGGCAATAACATGACTCCACCTATTCACGTGGGTTTGGCCCAACATCCAAAAACAAGTCGGGGGGCACGGTTTCTCATAATGGTTTTTAGATAATGCATCAAGTTCTTCTTTCATTGCAATATGCCATAAATGTCAGTAGAGGCCTCACAATATGTGTGAGGCTCGTGTATAGTAAGGGCAGTGTAACAATGATAATTAAGTAAATGTGCAGGAATGGATCTTACCTGAGTTAAGTGACGAGGTGGAATTTCTTGTGCAAGATCTTCAAGTGAAGCAAGAGTAGGGGACCCAGGCTCAAATTTGGGTAGCTCATATTTGACCTGTTCATCTTCCACATGTTCATTTGAGGGTGATCTAGAAGAAGCACAAAAAATATCTGGTGGTTGGGTAGAAAAGTTTAAAGGAGGATTGGGAGCAATTATAGAAAGAATATGTGACTCGTCTAGAAATATTTCTAAGATAGAGGAGGTAGATAGGGAGTAACGGAAGTGAGAGAGCTCAACAAAGAAGCAATGTTCCCAAAAGACAGCATTTGGGGAAACACAAAGACGATGAAAGACATGATCATAACATCGATAACCCTTTTGCGTTTCGTCATATCCAAGGAAACAACAAAATCTGGATCGAGGCTCAAGTTTGTTGTGCTCATAAGGCCAAAGAAAGGCGAAATAGGCAAAATCGAAGGAGCACAAGTGATGACAGTCAGCAGGTGACACAAAAAAGAGCTCATAGGGAGTTTGATTATGGATGACAATATTTGGAATACGATTAATAGCATGAACAATATGAAGAGCGGCTTCACTGTAAAATGGGGTAGGAACTTTGGTAGAGAGAAGGAGAACACGAACAGTGTCAAGAATATGATGAAATTTTCGTTTAGCTTTATCATTTTGCTAAGAGGTACCTTAACAAGTTAGGTGATGTACAAGGCCAAAGGAATGAAAAATTGCTTGAAAAGTATATTGAGTGTATTCAAGAGCATTATCAGATCGAAAAATCTTAAGACGTTTGGAAAATTGTATTTCAACCATTTTTGCAAAGTTACAATAGATTTGTAGTAATTCAAAATGAGATTTTATAAGAAAAATCCAACTATAACGAGAGTGATCATCAATAAAGACAACAAAATATCAAAATCCACCAATACTAGTAATAGGGGAAGGTCCTCAAACATCAGGATGAATTAAGTTAAAAATACTAGTAGATATCAATTCACTATTATTGGAAGGAAAACCTAGTTGTTTTCCTAATTGGCATGAAGTACAATCAAAATTGTCTTTAGACATAGAACCTAACATACCCCTAGAAGCTAATTATTGTACCTGAGAAGAGGGTGCATAACTAAGACGAGAATGCCAAAGTGCGAGAGAAGGTAAAGAAGAAATTGCAGCAGCGATAGAAACAGGAGCAACATGTGGAAAATGAAAGTTGTCCATAGGAAACATACGCCCAACCCTAGGACTGGTCCCAAGCTTCTGCTCCATCCTCAAATCTTGCACAGTATAACCAGAACAGTAAAAAATAAGGCGATAACCCAATTTAGCTAAATGCCCCATAGAGAATAAACTATAGGATAGATCAGGTATATGGAAGACCCTAGGAATCGAAATGTTGAAGGTAAAAACAAAACCTAGCCTATTGCCATGCATGGTAGAACCATCAACAATATGAATATTAAGAGGATGTGGTGCAAGTTCAAGTTTAGGAAATAAGGACGAGTGAGGTGTCATGTGATTGTAACAGGCAAAATCAAAAAGCCAAGAATAAGACTTACTAGGTAAAATTGAGAGAGCAATGGAAAGAGGTGCATTACCAGCCATAGGAGTGTGCAGAAAACCCACTGACTCGCCAAACCCGACCCGACCCAACCTGACCCGCCGGGTTGGGTCGATTTTTATGGCTTGGTGGGTTGGGTTGGGTTACAAAAATTTTTTTTATAGCGAGTCGGGTTGGGTGTGGGTCATAAAATTACAAACCCGCCAAACCCGACCCGACCCACCCATATTTAATATATATTTAAAATATATTATATATTTAATAATTTTTTTAA
>NW_027070468.1:73202-131465 GCF_002906115.3 Quercus suber
GACTTAAAATTCTGCAGATACGATTTTCGATCGATCGAGCCTGTTCTTCGATCGATCGAACCAGGCAGAATATGAAGTCTTCTTCCTGCAGCTTGTATGTTCTTGAATCTTGACTTAAATCACCTTGAGCATTGTCTAATAAAACCTATAGACTCTAAGATCTATATCTAGATAAGTTTGTATTCACGATTTGCCAATTGTTCTAAACATTTAGAACCTAACAACCTTGAAGCATCTCTAAATTTAGAGATTGATGAATGGCTAGCCAGAGAAGATTTACGACTGCGGCAAAATTTTAGAGAGTTGTGGGTTAAAGAAGGAGATTACAATTCTAGATTCTTCCGCCTTTCAACCATCATTAGAAGGAGAAGGAATTACATTTGGAAATCAAGTTGGAAAACAGGTCTTGGATCAGAGACCAAGAGGATATTCAAAGATATTTTTTGGATAATTTTTCATCCTTATATAATACGAGCCATTCTCAGTTTCCTGAGAATCTTGAGAGTCTCATACAACCTCGTGTAACTAACCAAGATAATTTGGAGCTTTGTAGAGTACCCTATAGAGATGAGATTAAAAAGGTAGTGTTTGGAATGAAGGCTCTTAAAGCCCTTAGGCTAGATGGCTTCCCAGTGCTCTTCTATAAGCACTACTAGGATATAGTCAGTGATCAACTAACGCTTACTGTCCAGGGCTTTTTTTGGAATGGCTGGCTACTGAAGGAATTTAACAAGACCTTTATTTCCCTTATTCCTAAAAAGAAAGGTGCGCACAATTTTAACCATTTTCGCCCTATCGATGTTTGCAATGTGTGCTATAAGGTGATATAAAAAATTATTGTGAATAGGCTGAGACCTTTGCTAGATAAAATGATAGATCTAGCTCAAGTGGCCTTTGTGCCGAATAGGTGGATAAATGAGAATGTAGTACTAGCCCATGAGATTGTGCATACTTTCAAACATACGGGGAAGAAAAAAGGTTACCTTGGTATCAAATTAGACTTCCAAAAAGCCTACGATAGAATGGGATGGAGTTTCTTGATAGTAGTTCTTAAATTCTTTGGGTTTAGCAGCAATTTTACCAAGCTCATCCACCAATGCTTATCATCAATAGAGTTTCCTAGTTGTTAAATGGGGGGCCAATGTCCAAGCTTCTTCCCTTCTCGAGGTTTTAGACAGGGCAATCCTTTATTGCCTTATCTCTTCATCCTAGGAAGTAAGGTGCTCTTAAGGCTCTTAAACAGGAAAGTATCTCAAAAAAGGCTTTCGACTTTCGGGGGTTAAAGTTTCTAACACTGCTCCGCCCATCTCCAAGCTATGCTACGCAGATGACATTACTTTGTTTTGTAAAGCTAAATTTGTCGAGATTGCCATCCTCAAATCCTATCTAGAGAAATTTTGCTCTTGGTTAGGTCAGCTTATTAGCGTGGAGAAATCTGGTTGTTTCCCTTCTAAAGGGGTAAGTTCCCAATTCATTAGTTAGGTTAAGCATACTTGGGGACTCAATACGTTGCCTCAAAACTCCACCTATCTTGGGGTCCCCCTCTTTCTTTCCAAGAGCAGAAATAAAGATTTCAGATTTATTAAAGAAAAGTTGGACAACAAGTTATGTGGCTGGAAAAGCAAAAATTTGTCTTGGTCAGGTAGAGCTACTCTCATCAAATTAGTTGCTCAAGCAATTCTGTTCTATGCCATGTCCACCATTTTGCTCCCTAAAGGCTTGTGTGACCAACTTGATGCTTCAATTCTTAGATTTTGGTGGAATACAAATGTAAAATCAAGTCCGTACTAGACTCCGATGTCATGGTCGTCTTTATATTGGCCCCAAAAGGAGGGAGGCTTGGGTTTCACAAACTTCTGGGACTTCAACCAAGCTCTCCTTTCCAAATTTGGCTAGTGGATTGTTTCAGGGAAGGATTGCCTTTGTGATTAGGTGTTGAAAGCAAAATACAAGGTTCGAAATAATTTTCTTTCCCTCTCCTTTCCGGGTAAAGATTCTCCTTTTTGGAAAAGTTTAATGGGCATCAAACACCTTGTAGCTAAGGCAGCTTGCTTTCAAGTTGAGAATGGTGCTTCAATTCGAATCTAGTCTGATCCTTGGATTCCCAACCTCCTAGGCCTTATCCCTTCTCCTAAAGAGGGTGGTAACTCAGATTTGGCCTTGGTGGTTTAACAACTATTAACACCAGAGCAAAGAAATTAGGACATGGCCAAATTAAATTATTTTTTTGAAGAACCAGTGGTTGAGCTAATTTTAAGCATTCCCATCCCTATTTTCCAAAAGGAAAATTGCTGGGCTTGGACAGCTTCAAACTCCGGATTGTTCTCTGTTAAATCTGCTTATTGGCTTTCGAGAGTGGAATCTCTTCCTTCCAATATTGATGCTGTTAGGGGTCAGATTTGGAAGACAAAATTACATGAACATTTCAAGATGCTTCTTTGGAAAATTGCTGTTAACTTGCTGCCATCTAAAGAGATAATTAGCATATTTAATGAGAGTATGGATTTATGTTGCCCTTTCTACAGTTCAACAATGGAGACAACCTTGCATCTATTCATGGTATGTCCCTTTTCTAAATCATTATGGTACCAAAGCCAGTGGGGGCTGAGAATGGAAGTTTTGAATTTTGAATCCCCTTCGGGGTTTGTCAATTTCCTTTTATCTTCGAATTTTGCGAATAATTTGTAAGGTTGAATATAATCAACCATCTTGTTGGCTTTATTCCGTGTCAATTTTTTTTGTATTTTAGCATTTAGTAACCTTGTATTTTAGGTGAAAATCTTGTAAGGGTAGTGAGTGAGAGAGTGTGAAAAAATGCTCAAGATTGTGCAAAGAAACAGGGACTCGCGACCGGAACTCATGGGTGGCTCGCGGCTTGCAAGTCGCCAGAAGTTGCACATGTGCCAAGCATGCCAGAAGCTGAAGAGTCGCGCTAGCTGTTGCACTACAGGACAAAAGTCCCAGGCTAGCCAGGCCGTTAGCTCATGGCTTGAACTCACGACTCAACTCAGTCGTGAGGTCAAGTCGCTAGAACACCCTGTTTGGGAAAAATTGGCGTTTCACATTCCATTCTCATCCTAGTATAAATACCCCTCATTCCCACAAAATGTAGGGGGCTTCTAGAGAGAATTTTGAAAGAGAAACCCTAGAGAAAACAAGATTGCCTCATCCACAATCTTCACCTAAGAGACTCTTCAAATTCCTGTACTCTCTTCCTCTCAAGGATTGATACATCCTTGAGAGGTTCTTGACCAAATCCTTTTTCTCACCATACCCACAACTGTGAGAAGGTTCTTTTGGTGCTAAGGGAAGCAGTTTGGAAGGGACCAATGATTATTGGTTAATGCTATGGTTTATAGTGAAATCCAGTAAGCTAGAAAAGAAAAAGGTTCGGCACAACTTCGTTGGAGCAAGAATCTTGGAGGGCTTAGGTACCTGGGTAGATTAGGCTTGGAGGGTCTATTGCTGTTCATGTATCCCAACTACATTTTCTAGTGAATTATTGACCGCTTGGAGGGCGGCGAAGAGGTTTTACGCCAAGGACTTTGGTTTCCTCTTTGATAACACATCGTGTGTTGTTCTTGTATTTGCATCTCTCTTCCCTTTATCTTTACTATCTAATTACTACTATGATTGTGATTATTTATGGTTTAGATTGTTTATCAATTCTCTTATAAGCTTGATTATCATTTTTCGCACATACATTGTTTGATATAAAGTTTTAATTGGTAATTTTTGTTTGAGGGTCTAAACGTTCATAGTGTTTTTAACGCTATTTGAACTTACATAATCTGTTGCCTAGCCAAAGAGAGGACTTTTTTAGTTGGTGCCTTCCCCTGTGATGTTGTTTGGAAGTAGAGAAACCATTCCATAATTGAGAACATGGACATAAATTTGGAAGGAGTTGCAGCTAGAATTTTCAACCTTTTTGTTGAACATAAAAGTGCTAGACCCCCCTCCCCCCCTTGTGAGACCACAAGTTTCTACATCAGCCTTTGGTTGGAGTTCTCCACCGAGGCATGGCTTAAAAATATATGTAGATGCTGCGGTAGGTCCAAGATTCTTTGTCATTGCTGCGGTCACAAGAGATTGGAGAGGGAAAGTGGTATTTGCTGGTTCAAGGAAAGTGAACACCACCATCCCTCTTCAAGCTGAAGCAAAAGCAGTGAGATGGGTGCTCTCTTTAGTTCCGGACTTGAGGTGTGATTTTGTCTCTATGGAAACAGACTCTCAAGTTGTGGTCAAACTCCTCTCGAACTCATCAGCGCCTCCCCCTTGGAGAATCAAGTTTTTATGCTCTGATTTGAGGTCATTTTTGTCTAGTTATAGTAATGTAGCTGTTAGATGGGCGCCTAGGATCTGTAATGAGGCTGCCCACATTTTAGCCAAGTGGTCTTTTTTCTTTTTGCAATTTTTATAGCTCTTTTGATGTTAGCTTTAGCCCGGACTGTTTCTTCTCTGTTGTGTTGAGAGAGTCCAGTGGCTTGTTCTAATTAGTTTCCTTCTTAATAAAAGTTTCTAATTATCAAAAAAAAAAAAATCTAATCACACCCACTCACTAAAATGAGAGAGAGAGAGAGAGAGAGAGAGAGAGAGAGAGAGAGAGAGAGCAATGAAGATTGGAATGAATTGGCGTGATAGTGTCAGTGTCGGGAGTAGAGTTCGTTGCATGTTCTGATTGTTTATTGGAAGCAGGTTTCACTTGTTCACTGGAGTGAAATTCATTGTGCCTTCAAGAAACAAATTTGGGTATATCGAGGTAGGATCAGAGTTGTACAATTGAAGCCAATGTCACGAGGGCAATTTAAAAAAAAAAAAAAAAATTAAAGAGGCTGGGTTTTTTGGGGAGTCATGATTTTGAACAGATTCATATTTGTTTTATTATTTTTATTTTTGTGATATTGAGAATTTTTTAGAATAATTTTTTTTTATTGTTTGCATTTGGAGGAACTATTGGCCAAGGAATGGGGTTGATGCAAATGCTTTTTTTTTTTTTTTTTGGATATTTTGTATCAAAATTTTATTTTTGAGGCTTTTTTAACCAATAAATTTTCTATTATTTATTTTGTTAGGGTCATATTTTTCATGTGTTGGCATATCTTTTGACAAAATGCATTTTACTTATAATTGGGTAGTTCTAAGTAGAATCTAGATATCATGAAGTATGTTGAACAAATAAGACAAGTGGTATTATTGAAGACATGAAGACTGCACCAAGAAACAAGTGAAGAAAGCAGAAAAAGTGAACATCAACACTAACCTCGGCACTAGCTTAATACAAGCATCTATCGAGAATAAATGAAGAATTTTGATACTAGTCTCGACACCTCTCGATTTATCGAGTTTTGCAGATCGAAAAATCTTAGATCTGTTTTTTAGCCCATAATGACGTGCATTATTAGGGTTTCGTTCACTAAACCTCTAGGGGATATAAAAGCTTTATTTTAAATTCATGACAAGATACAAAGACTCAATTAGAGAACTCATACATCATTGGTGTAGCTACTACATTCTTATGGGCCTTAGGATTTTGTAACCAAGTGTTTCCAAATATTCAAGGTGTATTGAAGTGAATAACTTTGCATTCATCAACAATCATTTGTTATTGAGAATTAGTCATATACTGGGATCCGTGTAAAGGAAGAAGTCTCTACAAGATCAAGTCCAATTGGGGATTGGTGTAAAGGTTCAACTGTAAGTTGGTATTTTGGGATAGTCTAGAATAGTAGTAATATTTCTTATACTTGTAACTGCTTGATTTTTTATTAGTGATTCTTGGGAGTGATAATCTAAAAATCACTCAGTAGGGTTTTTGCCTTATGAGAGTTTTTCCCCATTAATCAACAAATTAGTCAAATTTATTTTTTGTTGCACTTTAGTTTATTTGGTAATTTGTTTGTGCCCTCATGATTTGCAAGTAATTTGACCTAATTTATCAACTTGGTTAATTGAATTACTTAACTAGGGTCAATCTATAACTCAACATACTTTATTTAAAAAATCGATATCTCTATTTCATTTAAGTTTAATATAAAGAGAGTTATTTTGGAAAATTGTATCTTTTTAATGTAAAAGTCAATACATTAAATGATACTCGCTTAAAAAGTTAGATTTTTTAAACATGCCTAACAATATGAAAAGGAGTATAAATTACGGTCACTATTTTTTTTGGGGGGGGGGGGGGAGGGGGAAATAGAGCAACTTAATTAGAAATCACATAACAACCACTATGAAACATACGATCTTATTATTATGATATGATACAGTCAAACATGCAATACATGATAAAGAGGATGTTTTGACTATGTTGCTTGTTTTGTTGACAATTTGAAATCTTATAAATTTGAGGATCTTAAACGGTTAGACCTCGGAATCTGATGGCTTTGTGATAGCTATTCTGCCTATTCAGAAAATAAGAGTCCAAAGTTGAAGTTACAGCCCTACTTTGTTATAGTTCTCTACGAGTGTTGTTAAGTACCAAATGAAGCTACGAAATCCTTTTTTTTTTTTTTTTTTTTTCCTTTTTTTCGTTATCCCTTTCTATTTATAGAGGTTGGAGCTCGATCAATTTATTAGACTTTCGTCATTTTCAAGGCTATTTGATCTAAAATTTATCTCAAAAAGTGATAGGATAAGAGTGCATAGTAGAAAAATTGAATTAGAAGTTAAAAATTCATGCTAGATGGGTGAAGTGCCAAAATGACAAAGTTGTGTCCCAATCGGCACTTTGTTTTAGGATAAATATGATTTTAACTTTTAACCTAATTTTCAGCAACTAAATGAACAAAGCATGCCAAAAAATTATAAGGATTTTTAAATTTTAATGAATCATCTATCTTTCAGAAATAATTAACTAATTATCTACAAAAATAATTATCTAGTAGAATTATCTAGTACATTTTGCATTATTGTCATTAAACTTAAATCAATGACACTTTGATATGTAATTAATTAATTTTAAGAACCAATCATAATTAATAACTCAAAGTTTTAAGAATGCATGCATTTTGTGAATTGAATCTTGATGCTTAGATTCATTTTTCACGCTCAAGGCATCATTTAATGTTTAATTGGGGTAAAAATAGAGAGGATGGAAAATAGGAAGATGAAAATATGATGGAAATTGACATTTTCCACTATTTGGTTTAGGAGAGAAAATAATTGAGATAGAAAATAAGGAGAAAAATAATCTCTCCATGCCCACTTTTTTTATCCTCCTAATTACACTAATACCCTCATTTTAAGTTGCATTTTTTTCTTTCTTTCTTCTCTCTTCCTTGGGTAGCAACGTTGCCCCTCCTCCTTCTTTTTATTTTTTTTTATTTTCTTAATATTTTTTTTTGGGTTGTTGCCATTAACATTGCCCCTTTTTTTCACTTTTTCTTTTTCTTTTTCTGGGCCATCACGTTACCAATTGCCACTTTTTTTTTTTTTTTCTTGGTATTAACATTGCCTCTTTTTTTTTTTTTTTTTTTCTTTTGATTTTTTAGAGCTTGGGTGTAATAGTTTATTTTTATTTTTACTAGATGTGATATTTTTTGGAACACGTTTTTTATTTTTATAAAAAATTTTGGGTGATTGCTCTCTTTTGTGTGGTTATTTGTCACTTTTTTTTTTTTTAATTTGGCATCATTCTTTAACAAGGGTATATGAATAAATTTATTCAAACTCATTTTATTCACCCCTCCACTTTTTCACTCCCAATCAAACAAAAAGGAAAGAAAATAAAATTTTTTCTATCATTACACTTTTCCATCCTTCCACCATTTTCTATTATCCCACTTTTCCACCCCTCCAACTAAACAGACTCTAAATATCGTTCAAAGTTTCAATTTTCTTTGGAATTATATTTTCATTCATCCAACGGTCAAATGGTCTTTTCACTTGAAGTGGCTAGAAGTACAATTTATCTAAATAAGAGGACCGCTAGCGGGACTCTAGATTAAGTCCAATGAATCTCAAAAGAGAAAGATCAAACTAACTTGTTATTTAGCAAAATACAATATTTACTTTTCTCTTCAGTTATATAAGCGATCAAAGGTTTCAATGTGGGGCTTCTTGAAATGCTTGCTCTCTAAGTTCTTCTAAACATGTGGGTGCTTTATTACTGTATATGTGTGGGTATTTAACTATTTATAAGGGTGGTGAGTTCAAGGGTAACCGCCTGGAAATGGTAGGGTTGGCAACCTAATACCAATTTATCCCCTTACTTAGCGACTAAGGCTTGAGGGGAGGGGTTGGAGACTTTCGTTTTCTTATAAGCTTCAATAATTAATTGAAAATAGTATGTAAACGTATAGGACATAGTTAGACCAAGACATTTGGAAATATTAAAATAGTTTTTCTTTACAATTTATATAATATTAGTTACACCAAATTTCTCATTATGTTGCTATTACATATATAATTTCGAAATTCACTATTGAATACTATAAATATACAATATCTTTACAATCAAAGTTTGTTACGTTCAATATCTTCATATACAAAATATCTAAATAGAAATAGTATTGAAAATATGCTCATTAATTCAAAGAAAAAAAATAGTAAAAATCTAAACAATTTAATTTGTATGAAAAGCTAACAAAAGAAAATTTTAATTTTGATTCTAATTGAATTTTCTCTAAACCTTAGTTTAAAGTAATATATATATATATATATATGAGATTTACTAACATGTGCCCTTAAAGGATATATTAATAAACTATTTTAAGAAACCTTTTATGAAAAAACGAAAAAATAATTAACAATTTTGACAATTTTTTCAATTCTCCGTAAAAAATTTTCTTATTTTACTTTACTTTTCACTCTACACACTAGTTGTTGACTTTATTTTCTTCACTTCACTTGCTTCACTTCACGTCACACACTTCACCTTACACGTCTCACTTGGTGTTTTATGACACACACCAAAAACTGAGCACCAATTCTACATATTTATACATGCTTAAAGTGTGTTAATTCACCAACTTTGAATTCTCTAGCACATTCTTTTATTGTCTTTGACTAATTGTAAAAATATCTCTTTCACCAACCTTCTAGACATCTTGTAAAGTTGTGGCTGAGATTCACTTATGCAAGGAAGCTCTAGAGAATTCTGGAGAGAAAGAGAAATTCTAGAAATTTCTAGAGAGAGAGAGAGAGAGAGAGAGAGGAGGTGCTTGATGTTTAACAGCTTAAGTACCAGTGTATGATTTCATCATTTCTATTGGATTGGAGCTAGTTAAACAAGTCATCATAAGTCTCACCTTCCGGTCAAATTTTGTCATTTCATATATAAATTAAGAATCAAAGAGAAATTTAATACCACTTCTAAAAAAAACAAATGATATAATTATAAAGGCATGGTACTATGGTTGTCAAAATTGCGATCTGGATCGTAAAATTGCACGATTTTTCGATCCCACCTCACCAAAAAGTTTAAAATCATAGCAGGATCACAAAAATGGTAAGATCATATAGGATCATATGGGATCCTACCAATCATACCATTTGGCCCACAAGCTCAACGAGTTATCAGAAACCCAATAATGAATTGAAGTCCCAAAGTTACCCCTATGTCAACATAAAATCTCAAAAAAAAAACCTATAGTACTTAAGTTTAACGTTTTCAAAACAAAATCTAAAATATTTAGAAACATTAACCTCCATCACCTTTGTCCCACGCCTCCTTAGTCCTCTGTCAAAAACCCAGCACCTCTTAGCCCTCTCAATTGTCAATGGTGAGCCATCGCTGCCTTTAAGCTTTCTTAAGTTTAACATTAAAATAAATAAATAAATAAATAAATAACCTAAAATATTTAGAAACATTCAGCTCCAACACCTAAGCCTTGTGCCTCCTTAGTCCTCTGTCAAAAACCCAGCACCTCTCAACCCTCTCAATGATGTTACCGTGAGCCATCGTTGCCTTTAAGCTTTTTGGTAATTTGATTTTGGTAATTAGTAGTTTATCATTTATTTGTACTTTGATAACTTGATTCCAGATTGTTGTGTTGTGTATATGATTTTGACAAAGCTTTTAAGATTTTTATTTTTCTATTTTGTTAACTAAATTAAGTAAAATTTGAAAAATTATGAAACAGGATCTTTAGTGTTTGATTCTTTGAGAAATATTAGTAAATACAATTAGTAGTTTAGAATTGCACACAACCTGTTTGATGAATTATTTGTGTGATTTTTTTATCATGCTCTGTATCTTGGTGTCTTTTTTGCAGCTCTAGTACAAATATACAATGTCTACTTTGGCTAGAAAGAAAATTAAGCGAAAAAATGCACTAGGAAATAGGTCTGACCTGGGATGGGATCATGGTGTTGAAGTAGGTTCAAGGCAAGTTCAATGTAATTATTGCAAAGAAATTCATAGTGGGGGTATATATCGGCTAAAGCATCATTTAGCTGGGACTAGGAAAAATGTTTCAGCTTGTCCTAGTATTCCAGAAAAAGTGAGGGAAAATTATGTCGCTCTTTTGAATGCCCACGCTAAAGCATCTATAAAAAAGAAAAGGTGGTATACTATAGAAGAAGAGGATGATGGCAGTGATGATGAATTAGTTGAAGTACAACAACTACATTCATAGAAAGGGAGGGGCAGACACAAGCTCCATGGATAAGTTTTTACAAAAAAAAAAATAGCAAGTAACAATGAATCGTATGTTTAAAAAATGAGAACGTGATATAGTGATCCAACAAATTGCTTGATTCTTCTACACTAGTGCCATCCCTTTTAATTGTGTCAAAAATCTGGAGTTTCTGTGAATGATTGATATGATTTCAAGATTTGGAATTGGCCTTAAACCTCCTTCCAATCATGAGAATAGGGAGACATGCTTGAAGAAAGAGGTAGATTTTACACAACAAATGCTTGAAGAATATAAGGTTGAATGGAAAAAAACAGGTTGTTCAATTATGTCTGATGGCTAGTTTGATAAGAAAAGGAGATCCATCTGTAATTTTTTGGTGAATAGTCCCAAGGAACCATTTTCCTATACTCTATAGACATATTTGACATATCTAAAATAACTGAAAAAATTGGTCAAATATTAGATGAAGTTGTGGATAGAATTGGAGAGGAGAATGTTGTGCAATTGGTGACTAACAATGCTACAAACTACAAACTAGCTAGAGAGATGTTGATGCAGAAGAGAAAGTGCTTGTTTTGGACTCCATGTGTTGCCCATTGCTTGGATTTGATGCTTGAGGATTTTGAAAAAAAGATTAAGGACCATAAGTACACAATTGCAAAGGGGAAGAAGATTACAATGTACATATATTCTAGAGCTATGCTTTTAAATTGGTTGAGGGATTTCACTAAAGGGAGGGGATTGATTAGACCTGCTGCCACTAGATTTGCAACATCATATTTGACTTTGTCATGCCTTAATGAGTTCAAAGGAGAATTGATGACAATGTTTTCTTCAGAACAATGGAGGTGTAGTAAATTTGCAAATACATAAGAAGGGAAAACAATTCATGCCATAGTTATGGATAACAACAGTTTTTGGCGACTTCTTGTCAAATGCTTGAAGGCTGCAATACCTCTTTTAAAAGTACTTCACATGGTCGACTCTGATACACCTCCAATGGGATTCATTTATCTAGAAATGGAAAAAGCAAAAGAAGAAATATAGAAAAATTTCAATAATGTTCAAAAGAGGTAACCATTTTATTTATATCTTCCTTAAATTTACATTTTTTTTTAATTCATTTGCTTATTAAATATATAGTTATTGTTTTTTTTTTTAATATAATATCCAAAATTTTAAATTGTAGTTACAAAGAGATATGGGATATTATTGATGATCGATGGGAAATGCAACTTCATAGGCCTTTGCATGCTGCGGGATACTATTTGAACCATTCTATTCATTATGATTCTTCTTTTGATCCGGGTTCAGATATTAAATGAGGATATGTGTCTTCAACGAATGGTTCCAAAAGTTAGTGATAGGAAAAAGAAGCTGCCATACTAGCTAGAAATACTAAACGGCTAGGTAACAATTTTGTTTTTCGTTTTTTGTTTTACATTCAAATTCATCTTTATTAGTTGTAGATTATATTCTTAAGACTAAGATATTATAATTCATATATGTATCAGCTGAGTGGTGGGACTCATACGGAGATGACTGTCCTGAATTCAAAAAATTTGCTATAAGAATATTGAGCTTAACATGTAGCTCATCTGGTTGTGAAAGAAATTGGAGTGCGTTTGAAATGGTAAGGCCAAATGACTTTGGTATATTATTACAAGATGATTTTCCATTTTCTTTCTTAGTTAAAAGTTTGTTTCTTCCCCCCTCCCCTTTGTTTGAGAATTCTCAATTAAAATTGTTACAATTATAGGTACATTCAAAAAGGAGAAATCACTTACACCAGAAAAAAATGAATGACTTGGTCTTCGTTGTGTACAACTTGAAGATAAAAGAGAAAATACCTAAACCATTGAGTACAAAAGAAGAAATTGGTTTGTAGAATTTGTCTTCTGATGATGAGTGGTTAGCAGCAGATTATGTAGATTCAAAAGATGATAGTGCAGATTTTGATGAAGACAATGAAGATTTAATTTATAATATTAAAGCCTTCCTTTATAGCTAATATTTATACAAGTTACCTATGTATAGTTTGAATGTTTGACCACTAATCACTAATTTATATTTGTATACTTTACTTATCAAAAAAATTTGTATATTTTGGTTATTAATGTTAGGTGATGATGAGGTTTCAAGAGTTGCTGCCAAAGGAAAAAGTGTGCGAGCTCATGATGTTAGTGATGAATATCATGAGAATGATGATGGTTCTACTGATGATAGTGATGGGCCCCTACCTGGATTTGAGAGAGTTAGGGATTTCGATGATTATGCCATGGATGTTGATACCAGGAAGGATATAGATGATATAATGGGATATGACAATAACAATGATTAGAT
Organism: Quercus suber; assembly: GCF_002906115.3. Lineage (NCBI taxonomy): Eukaryota > Viridiplantae > Streptophyta > Magnoliopsida > Fagales > Fagaceae > Quercus > Quercus suber. The sequence goes on from NW_027070468.1 coordinate 86,126, forward strand.
TAGAAGAACCTTAGAATGAGAATTCTCTTTTGGATTTCATATTTGTAATTACCTAGTTTATCTTAGATTGAGAATTCTCTTTTGGATTACATGTCGTAAATTTGTAGTTAGTTAGTTTTTATATGCTAACTAGCCTAACTTATTTTGGATTTGAAACTTAGAATTTGGAAAACATTTTCCATATGTGTAGATAATATTTTAGTACTTAGTTGCTAATTCAACATGTACTAAACTTTTTAGATACATTATGTCAAAAGTTAAATATATTTTGTTTTGTTAGGATGACATAAGAACGATATAGTGTGTGCAAATTAAATTTTATGATGCAATTTTTTTTTTTTTAATGGATGGATACATATTTTAAGTGATTATATAACATACAAAGTCACTATCAATTGATTTTTTGCTTAAAATCTGAAAATAGGTAGAATCTTACGATCCACAATCCTATCTTACGATCCATAATCCTACCTACCTCCCATGATCCTACATATGATCTCGGTTTTGACAACCTTGCATGGTACAGTCAAATATGCAATACATGATAAAGTTACAAAATAAGAAATTAAGAACAAACAACTTAAAAGAAAAACAATGGAAGAATAAAGTTGAAATGCAAGAAAAGTATCATGTACTAAAAGCACGGATGGTTTGTCCATTGGGATGCTAATTCAGAGAGTGCCTTTAAATCTTTCATACGATTACGAACTTTCTTCCCATCTTCTCCAACCATGAGACCCTTTACAACTTTTGCAATTTCCTCTCGATCTATTGGACCATTTTTGTTAGTTTTTGGTCTCGGTGCCACTTTTACATCCTCAGCTAATAATACTGCATTCATTTTTTGTTTTGCGTAAAGCGGCCAAGCAATCAATGGAATGCCTTGCATGATACTCTAGGATCGAATTCCAACCACAATGACTTAAGAACCCACCCGTAGAGCCATGGCTAAGCACTTGGGCATGTGGTGCCCAAGAGGGAACCACTAGACCCTGCCATTTAGTCCTCTCTACGAACCCTTTTGGTAAGAAAGCAAGAGGGTTGTTGTCTAGAGTTTGATCACTAAGGTATGCAGCATCAGCTGATTCATTATTTGGGGTTCTTACAACCCATAGGAACTTTTGGCCACTCAATTCCAATCCCAAGGCTAGCTCATTTGTTTGATCATATGAGAGAGTCCCACCACTCCCAAAACAAACAAATAAGACAGAACCATGTGGTTGATTGTCCAACCATCTTATAAACCACTTTGGATTGGTCCAACTGGAAAAAGCGGGAGACTTTTAGCTTCTTCGTCTAACAAAGCTTTTATGGCACTTCCTTCCAATTCCATGAAGGTATTAATGATAATACCTTCTGCTAATCGGAACTGTTTGGCGCTGTGAAGAATCATTTTGTACAACTCACTTGTTCGATCTTGTACCGGTTCCATAAGATCTCGACCGTGAATAGGTATGCACCTCGGAAGTTTCACTGGTTCTGGTAGGTCTCTATAATGGCATGAAACTGTATCGTCCAGCTTTGGCAAAATGTAGGGTGAGATGTTGAGTTCCTTAGCAATATCTAATGCATCAATACCAAAAGGATCGACTACAAAAGCAGAAAATTGAGTAGACTTTAACACATCACGAATAGGTGGCAGTGAACGAGTTAAGGTGAGAATAGTTTGGACTTCAAACTTTAGGTCTCTGATCTCATCCTCCTCCAATATCACTGGAGGAAGAAAGATATGATCTATGGTGGTGGGAAGGGCTTGAAGAACTGCTTTCATGGCTTTGGGTAGAGACCCAAGTACGGGAATGATACATGTGATGTTGAAGTCGTGGTGATGAACAAGTAGCTTGGCAAACTCGACAAGAGGGATCAGATGTCCCATACCTGGACATAGTAGAATAGCTATTTGGGGTTTTTGTTCCATTTGGACAAATGTAGAAGTCAATAATGTTTTGAAGAGATGGGTTTTGAGAGAGAATAGTATGATTTTTATGGTTGAGACTTGGAAAGTTGGATGGTTTATATAGTGTTTGAACTTAGGATTTGTATTTAGATTATTTACTGTGTCTGAAAACTATATGGGGGACGGCATATATAGACAACCCCACATTCAGTTGGCTAAACCCAACTGGATTATAGGTTCTTTCTCTAATTTAAAATTTTGGACATTTATTTATTGTTTATTAAAACTCACTTGTTAATAAAGGTTTGGTTAAATATGTGTGTCTGATTATTTCTCCTTCACACGCGTGTACCTTCCAGACTCCTCCACACCTTTACTTTTCACCTTCTTCTAGACTCCTCCATTTCTTTCTTTTTGTCTTTCTTTGTGCTTGTCTTTTGTTCTCACTGGTTCTTCCAAACTCCTCCATTTCGTCTGACGTCTTCTTTCTTTTGTCTAACGTTTTGATAGGTCACAAACTGAATGACCCCTTGTGATTATACCAATTAATTAATTAGCCAAGTTATTAATTAATCAATTAATCATGCAAACGTGTGGAAGCACAAACAAATCACCAAAAACTAAATATGCAGCGAAAATTAAAAGACACGATGATTTGTTTACGAATGAGGAAAACCTTTACGGCAAAAACCCCACCGAGTGATTTTCAGGTCACCACTCCCGAAACTCCACTATTATCAAATCAAGCGGTTACAAGTAAAGGAATCCCAAGTACCTTACCAACCTACAGTTGAACCCTTACCCCAATACCCAATTGGATTTGATTTGTAGTGACAGTTCCTCCTTTTGATGCACAGCTCCTAAATACGTGACTAACCAATACGCAGATCCCAGTACGCGACTTCAAACACCAACTTAGAAGGAGAAGTTGGCTGCAAAGTTCTTCAATTCATCCTACACGATGAAGATTAGGAAGATGCTTGGTCACAAAACCCTTTGGTGCAAATACACAGCAACTTCAGAGAAGATGAACTAGGTCAAGAACTTAGTCTTTGATCATAAATTGCTTGAATAGAATTTGCTCAATGCTTGTGCAACTTGTGTACATCTTGACAGCTCTTAAAACCATCCTTTTATATGTTTAGGGTTTGGAGAAAAGAATGCCCAAAAGCATATTCACAGATCCCAAGAAATCATATCAGAAAATCTGATTTTATAATTCTCAGCAGATAGCAGGTGTCGAGGAGCTATCGAGAAGGTGTTGAGCTTTAATGATTTTGCACTTCAGTTTGTTTTTCTTGGACAGACTTGATGACTTCAACACTTGATCTTGAAACCTTGTTTCTTGAAGTATTAAAAACACTTAGAATTACCCAATTACAAGTAGAGTGCGTTTTGTCAAAGGATTAGCCAATTTACATAAATAAGTGACATATGTTCTTAACAAGTAAAAACACATATGTCACACTTGATCTTGAAACCTTGTTTCTTGAAGTATTAAAAACACTTAGAACTACCCAATTACAAGTAGAGTGCGTTTTGTCAAAGAATTAGCCAATTTATATAAATAAGTGACATATGTTCTTAACAAGTGAAAACACATATGTCCTAACAATCTCCCCCTTTGGCAATCCGTGACAAAACCACAACAAACAAATGAACATATGAGAGAAGTCATAAATCACTCAACTCATACTCACTTGTTGAATACAATAAAATCTATCCTAAGACAAACTCTTGAAAAACTTTGTAAGAAGAGAGTTTATGGCAAGTAAACTTGAACAACCTGTATTTTTGAAACATTTTAAATAAAACTCATCAAGGCATCTTATGTGAAACATAAATAATAGATTGCATACAAGTATAATGAACATGTATATAAAGATAAAGAAGAGACAACACATGAAGAGAGAGGTGAAAGAAGCATACATCCACATATAGAGAAAATAAGTACAGTGTATGTAAAACTGGTCAGAAGACCTCATATACAAGATCAATGTATCTATAAAGAATAGAAAAGAAAAGATACATTAAAACCTCACTACATCCCTCAAATATCAACACTCCCCCTATCAAAAATGTCCTATACTAACTCTCCCCCTAAGATGACTACTCTCATAACCCAAAACTACTCTCCTTTTTTGTCACAAGTGACAAAGGGTAGAGTGTCATGTAGACATCTCATCAGTAGAGCTAGCATCTCCATCATCATCATCCAAAGCATCATCGTCAACACCATCACCATCATCATCCTCAGAGTCAGAATCTGCTCGAGGAGGTGGTGAAGGAGTAGCCTCAGGAGCAAAACCACTTATGGTTGCATGCCGTTGTGCAATACAACCAACACAAACATTCACCTGATACAACTCAGAGGAGAGTGTATCAAGGCGAGAATCCATGCACTACAGCTGCGCCATGATGTCTTCAAGAGATACATCGCCCATAGAGGAAGAAGGAGTAGATGTAGATGAAGCAGATCTGGATGGAGCTGAACGGGAGGGAGGAGTGGAATCCATCTGTCTCAACCTAAACTGAGCCTCACTACATTTTACGGTAGCGGCATCTATGGCACAGATGTGTGTGAGGTGGTTGGATGCAGGAAAAGGGATAGAAAAAGGGCGTAAGATCCTCATGATAGTGGAAGGAAAGATAAACTTATCATGGGACACCGAATCTAAATGAACATCAATGATAGAAAGGATGAAATGAGAAGGAAAATCTATAGTAAGATACTCAAGAAGAGATAACAAAAATCGAGCACGTGGCTCTGTGATGGAGTTGTAGTGAGAGAGTGGATGGAATACAAAAGTCATCACTATGTTTAGGAATCTAGGACCTTTAGCAAAAGGTCTACATAATGTATACTGATGCTCACCCCAATCAGCTGGGCGCTGACAAAAGGCAGAAATGAGCTCATCTTTGGACACAATCCTTAGATGCTTACAAGAAGGATAGTCAGGAAACTCTATCCTAGGAATCCTAAGTACATTCGCAACTAGCTGAGGTGTGGCAGGGATGCGCGTACCTCTAACGCGAGTGAAAAAGAAAGGTACTGAACGATTGATCCTGTGCATGTTGGAGTAAAACTCCTGAATAAGCACGAGAGGAAAAGTGACCAGAACGGCACACAGTAACTCTCATCCCCTACTGTGAATGACAAATGGAAGGGCAGTGTCAGCGAAGTCCGCCAAAATGACTTGGCGTTCCGAATGAACACCTCGTTTAGAAAAGTTCTCTGTAAATGCCTTGTGGGCATCTCCATCATGGAACTGAAGATTTAGAGGAGCAAAATCAGAAGATGAAAAAGCTCCAGAACATAGAGGGTTCCGAGCAGGAGTAGATTTACGCTTAGGTGCCATAGACACTACTAATGTAAACAGAATAAGAAAGAGAAAGAGAAGGAGACAATCAGAATAGTCCCAAAACAGTTCACATATATCAAATATGTTGAACAAAGAGTACGTATGCATGGGGAATGTATGATCATGTGACATGCAAAAAAAAAAACATCATGGGCTCAGCCCAATCCAATCCTATCAGCACACAAACATAGAACACACATCTAAATGCATGTAAATACCATTCTAATGCACATGAAATGTAATGTATGACATTTTGAATACATTTAAGTGAAAACCCAACCCAAAATTTCAACAAAAACTCATTAATTTTGAAAAACCCAAAAATTTTCAACAACCCCAAAACCTAAGCTTCAAAACATGAAATGCATGAAAAAGGAGGGAAAAAGAGATCTTACCAAGTGATTTGAAGCAAGGAAAGGCCGAAAATCATGTGGGTTGGAGGTTTTGAGTGAGAAAAACAAGTTTGGGAGAGGAACAGTCGCGAACAGATTGAGAGAGATCAAGAGAAATAAGAACTGAATCGCGACAGAGCCTTTTATAGGAACCTCAATAATTCTTAATAGCTAAGGTGTCGAGACAGGTGTCGAGAAAATGAACTTCAACAGCTACAGGTGTCGAGAAGGTATCAAGGAATAAACACCAAAACCTAGAAAAGAAGCTCGATCGATTAACAAGGTATCAAGAAGGTATCGAGGAGACAAGAACTTTCTTGATCTATCCACCAGATGTCGAAGAGGTGTCAAGATTGTGATAAGAAAAAGGCTTGAGAAGCTCGACAGATAACAAGGTATCGAGGAGGTGTCGAGCTGGCATTAAAAAGCAGTTTTTCGAAAAGTGAAAAATATGGACATGAATGCAATCCAACATACACTTCAACCATTGATCCAATTAACATATAAAGCTCTCAAAATCATCTTTCATCAAAGAATTAATCACATGGATCCTCAAAAAAACACACACACACACACACTAAACAAGTCTAACCAATTTTATTTTTCAAAAATAAGTTAAGACAGTTTAGTGAGCATACATTAACACATGTAAACACTTGTGATAGCCAAATCACATTGTACCTGCACATGTATCAAAAGTAGCAAAGAATATTGCGTGTTGTGTGTGAAAAAAAACATCGCAAGATTGCATATGTGTATACATGTTATGACGATCTGAGATATGAGAAAATAATTTTAACTCACACAAAATCATAACTGTTTGATGGGGATTATCACCTTCGAGGTACATTCTATAACTCCCACATCTCCTAGAACACACGTTTGCAACCATATTTAAAGCATTTTTAATTTTTTTGCTTTTTTATTTTCTTTGCATATTTTCTTTTATTTTAGCATACCATACATGGGCATATAAAAGAAAGAAAATAAATACCCAAGATGTTAAGTATTTGACATCGCACTTTTACTATGCCAAAGCATACGAATGTCTTTGACACTGCACTTTTACTATGCCAAAGCATACAGGTGTCATATTATAATTGGTGGGCAACAGTGGTGAGATGGTTATTTATGTCTTTCTCTTAGGATTTTCTAGTCCTACCCATCAAAAAGAGTGATATGAGTGTTAAGTTTTAAGAGATAACTTAATCTTACTCATCACAAACAAGAGCCACAAAGCACACTTACTTAGTTATGCATAGAGATGCTCATCTAAGTTACAAGAGATACAAAGTTTAGAAAACTTTGTTTCAATGGCCATCTAAGGTACACAAGTACCAAAGTACATAAAATACACACTGTTTTTGTATTTTTCAATTTTTCAATTTTTTTATTTTTATTAAAAAAAAAAAACAAAATAAACAAAACTGAAAATAAACACACAAAAACATGTTAAACAAAGCAAAGCATAAAACTAGACTGACTAAAAAAAAATGTAAAATACATAAGTAATGCAACAAACAAAAACAAGAATATAGAAGAAAGTGATAAAATCACTTAGAGTCCTTTTTCTTCCACACATTAGAAGAACCTTTCCTTTAATTGAACCATTGAACCGGCTGTGAGGGGGAAGAATTGAAACCATTCAAGCTCGAAAGGAACATGAGGGCTTTCAGAAGATCTCCAAGAGGAGCAAGAGAGGATTGAAGCTGATTTTGGCTTCCAAATGCTATCATGCCATTGCTCTGTTAAGTGGCTAGCCACTTGTAGCAATTTGGTCAAGTATGACTGGCAGCTCCACAATGATGACAGAGATGCTGCTTCTTTTTTTTAGGCTTTTGAGAGTTAGCCTTCTTAGCCCTAGGGTTTTTAGCATCTTTTTTATCTTGCTTAGGGGGTGCTCCTAAGATAGATTTACTCTTGTCTAAGTTCTTACTAGCTAATTCAGTTTTAACATAAGTGTTCTCAATTTCAATATTATTAGTAGGAGAAACAAAACCAGTAGCACGAGTAGAAGCAATATGAGAGGAAGAAAGATCATACCCTAAACCTGTTCGACCTGAAGCAGATTTCTGAATGTTTAGCATCTCATCAAGCTTTGCACTTAAAGTCCTCTCCAATTGAGCTCTAACTTGAAACAGCTCTGCTTCAAGCTTTTTGGTCTTCTCGGCCAAGAAATTGTTCTCAAACCTCAGTGCACCAATAGTTTGATTCGCCTCATCAAACTTTGTGGACAACTCTTCACAATCAAGTTTCACATCACTGAGCTTCTTGGTGGCCAGCTTATACAATTTCTCATGCTTTTCAAAGAGCTTGTAAAGCTTCTCATAGGCTGAATGGATATCATCTTGATCATCCATCTTCTCGAATTTTAACTCCACCAGTTTTTCTTCTTCGTCCGCTTCTTTAACAATCCCTTCAGTAGGATTGACTGTGGCAGTGAAGGCATTTAAGATTCCGCCGTCCTCATTGTCGGAATCACCTTCAGGCTCAATGTTACTCAAGGTTACAACAAGTACCTTACTCTTCCCAATACTCTTGAGATATGTAGGGCATTCATGCCTCATGTGACCAAAACCATGACATCCAAAACATTTTGGTCCTGCCGAAACAGTGTACTGACCGCCATCCTTAGTATCCTTCTTCCCTTTGTCTTGGCTCTTAAACTGAGAAGAACTGGACTACCTGCGGTCCTTATCAAAGCTCCTTCCATTGGCATTCTTCATAAACTTCTTGAACTGCCTGGTGATGTAGGACTTCATCTTGGAATCTTCATCATCAAAAGACTCATCTGTATCACTGCTCTTTATCTTCAAGGTCATGCTCTTGCCTTTACTTGACTTGCCAATCCTAGATAACCCTATCTCATAGGTTTGCAAATTTCCAACCAGCTCAGTCAAAGGAATCTTGTCAATATCTTTTGATTCCTCTATAGCCATATGAAAGCTCGAAAATGTGTTGAAAAACACAAGAGCTATTTAGACCCCCATTTAAAATTACGGCTCGATAGATTTTACACAGACTTAATAAAAAGTGCGGAACAGTGTAAATGCGAGCGGATGAACAAGTAAGCTACTCTAATCCATAAACTAAGCAACACAGCAGTATAATGGAATATAAAAGAGTAGGGAAGAAGGATGCAAACACAAAAAACACCAAGACGTGTTCTCGAAGAGGAAATCGAAGAACTCGGCGAAAAACCTCTCCACCGCCCTCCAAGCGGAAATCGATCCACCAGACAATCAGTTGGGATACATGGGTTAGCAAGAGTCCCTTCAAGCCTAATCTACCCGATGTACCTAAGCCCTTCAAGCTCCTACTCCAACAAGGTTTCTCGGAACCGTGTCTTGTCTTAGTTCTTCGGATCTCGCAACAAGCTCCATGTTGCATCTGCCATCCTTGGCTTCTTCCAATACTTCCCAGCAACTCCAAAGCACTCTCTACACTCTGAATAGGTGTGGGTTATGTTTGGGTACAAATCTTCTCTCAAGGTATGATAATGGGAGAGGGATGGAGAAAAGGCTACAATGATTTCTCACTAAGGAGGAGTAGCTCTCTCTCAAAAGAGGGTGTGTGTGTTGTAGAAAACCTATCTAGGGTTTTTCTCTCTGAATAGCCTCACATACATTTGTGGGTAATGAGGGTATATATAGTATGGGTGAAGGGTAAGAAAGTCACTTTAAAAAAAACTCCAGGCAGAATGTTTCGCGACTGTCTCGCGGGAAGGCCTTACCCGCGAGATAATCGCGAAAATGATAGCCTAGCACGACTCTTCAGCTTCCAGTCATGTGCTTCTCACATGGCTCTTTCGCGGGTTAGCTTCTAGTGACACACCCGCGAGATCGACTAATCTTCAATAAAGCTTGAGTCTTCACCACCTTGATACTAAACCCAATACAATTAAATCCCACAAAATACAAGGAAATGAATTAAAGTAATTACAACACATTTTGTCATGGAATAAAGCCAATATAAAACATAGTTGTAAATCACAACTTTATAATCTCCCCCTTTGGTTATTCCGTGACAAAACACCCTATAACAGACTCTAGACTTAAACATGAGTTTGGGAACAATGGCAAAACTCACTCACACCTAAATCTAGAAGCTGTGATGAACTTGGAACATGTATACCTGTAACCTGAAACACTTGCACAAAACACATTAGACCCTCAAGGTAGATCAGGTGATAAAAAGACAAGTATAATGCAACAAGTAAACTACGATCAAGCAAAATGGAATAAAACATTAGACCATGGCAAGATCAAACAAGCAACCACTATACAAAAGTGATCACTATGCTCATTCACACAAGGAATGAGCATCCAGACATGTAATATGATAAGCTCATTTGAAGATTATCATTTGCAAATCCAACACTCAACCAATGCGAAATACACGAAGTATTTGCATCTAGGAACAATCCTACTAGGGCACAAGAGTGTTCATCACTCAACCAATGCATAGAACGTATATGCATCTAGGAACAATCCTACAAGGGCACAAGAGTGATGTACTGAAGTAAAATGTATGACATTAAACTTCAAGAACACAAGCATAAAGGCTGCATAAACAAGGTACAGAATATGCATGGCACAAACCATAAAAGCCTACAAACATGCAATGAAACAAACCCTAAAAGCTTACAAAAGCAACATGGGCACAAAAGTGTTCAACACTAGAACATGATGCAAAGCATCGAGAAAACAAGTATAAAGTAAATCAAGGTTTTCTTAAAAACAATGTCTTCACCCCCTTGGTATATGCATCTCCCCTATGGCTTTCTCCCCCTACGAATGTGCACAAGGTAGAATTTCTCCCCCTAAGAGTGTGCACATGAGTCATATAGAAATGACGATACTCTCCCCCTTTTTGTCACGAATAGACAAATTAATCAAGAGGAAAGAGGGAAAGAAGATAAGAACAAGGGAAAAAGATGATGCATGAAGGGTGCACGATGAATGAGAAAATGAAACTCAAACATAAGACACAAACATTTTAAAACAATGCTACAAAGCATAAAGAACATGACATGCTAAGGATAATGGAACATGATGTAAACCTAGACATGACATGGACACAAGAACATGTTATATGTGCTAAAAAGTCTAAACGAACTTAACTAGCATGAGTTAAAGCAAAAATATGTCAAGTGTTAGAGTGTGTGCAGCAAGGTGCAGCTACTGTGCATCTAGTGTGCATGTGAAATGCATGACCAATGCATAAGCAAGGCACTCAAGGGGCAAAGTGTACAAAACACACCACCAAAGATCAAAACATGATAAACATGAATAATTATGGTGATCCCCAAAATTTGGTACTCATCGGAGTCCAAAACAACGAGAAAATGTCATATGGGCATTTTATCAAACACTTAGAGTGCACACACTACCCATGTATAATGAACAATGCAAGAACATATGAAAATCTTGCCTAAATACATGTTATTTTTGCCACAAGGGGCCAACATCCAAAGTAAATTATCATTTAAAATAAAGCTCAATCAAAAAGATTGACAAAAATTAAGTTTTCCAACTCCCATTTGAGAAAATCCCAACTATGAACATAAAACCCCCAAAAACGTAATCTAAGGATCAAAATCAATGAAATGAGTTAAAGATTACCTTAGAGATGTTTATGGAATGAAAAACACTTGAATTTAGTTGGGTTTTGATGTAGAAACAATAAAACAGGGGTTTGGGAGAAGATGGGAGGCGTTTAAAACAAATGACCCACGAAATGCCCTTTAAAAAGATGATCTAGAAATTTTCGCAGGTATCTCGCTACTTAGAATCCTGCGAAAATTTCGCTGGTATCTCGCAGGTATCTTGCAGGTAAGCCTTACTCGCGAAACAGCCGCGAAACAGTCGCGAAACTCTCTATCCAAAATTGGAAAACTTAAGAATTGGACCTTTTCATTCGTGACTGAACTTAAACATGAAATAAGTCACGAAAACACCTAGAAAACATGTTTTTCACACAAAAACAATTTGAAAACTTTGAAAAACATGGGTGATACAAATCACTTCCAAAGGCAAACAAAAAGAACAAAAATCTTTTTGGTTTGAACCACATATGGTTGAGCACACACACATCACATTTGAACATGTACAAACACACAAATGAAATAGGCATTCATTGAACATTAAACTTGTGTGTTGTGTGTGGGAATCAAGTGTGGAATAATCCTTAGACTAGAGTGAAGCTTCAATGATCAATTCAATCGGGTCATACACAACTGATACGAAATCAAGTGGACAATCTCCATTATAGAAATGAGTATATATGACCTCCCACACATTGAATACAAAACTTAGAAGCTTTTCATTTGGCTTCTGCATAAGGCATAACAATTGGTCCATTTTATTTTGTTTGGACAAAAACATCTCATTTTGAGATTGGTGCTTGAAATTTATGATATTTCAACATTGATGATTAGCCTTTGGCTTTTTGAGCACCATACAAAACATATTAAAAAGAGTCGCTTTCCCTTTTTCCTAGTCAAATACTAGTATGTGCGACAGGCTTTTGCAGCTCAATATCTCTTTTCATTTGGAGATTTACATTTGGTGAGCTCTATATAAAAAAAAAAATAAAGTGGGAAGAGATATAGACACAAGTCTATGCAAGTATCAAGACCAACAAGACTATTGACCAATCATTCATGACAAGCTTGAAGATCTATTTACAACAGTCACACATAGTTTTCAAGATTTCTCCCACAAAGAACTAGGTGCATACAAAACAAGCTAAGCTCGTAAATGCACAATGCCATTAGTACGAAGGTACTAGGCCAAACTCACATGTGAAATGTGCTCAAACATATACGATCAAACTTTTTGAATTTTTCACTTTTTATGTGGTTTTGGATTTTTTACACACACAAAACAAAGACATAAAAGTAAGATCAAAACAAAAGCAATGCATACAAATAAATGCAAAATGCACAAATGCATGAAGATATGACATTTAATGCATGAAAGGTCCTACAAAGATCGAAAGAATTAGATCAAGGACCAAAAGAGCAAAAGCTCAACCATAAGAACCCTTCCTCATCCAAACGGAATGATTGCTTGGAATGAGTGTCTCAAGAGAAGTGAGTCGAGGGTTGGGAGAATGAGAACCAGAGATGCACATAGTCAAGGAGTTAAGAGCATTAAACACTTTCTTTAACAACATGCTATTTTCACTCAAATCCGGTTTATCATTTTTAGCACAACTTGCAAGAAGCTCAAGTTTCTCTTTTCTTTTGATTCTTTTAAAAGCTTGAAACTGAGAGCAATGAGGTCTAAGATGACCAAGGGCACCACAATGGTGACAAACAATGTATTTAGGTCCATTAGGCTTTTTGGGAATGGATCTAGCAACTTGGGTTTGTTCTCTCTTCAACTTAGAACATTGAGGCCTTATATGACCAATCACACCGCAATGGTGGCAAGTTGGAACAAACTTAGATCCACTCAATTCCCTAGGATTGGACCTAAACAAAGGCTTAGGCTTAAGAGCCTTTCTCTCCACTTTTTGATTTCTTTTATGTGGAGGAATGTACACCGATTTGTCCTTTGAGGCAAAACACACATTAGGCACAAAATCGGGTACCACAACATGATTGCAACATATATTTTCATCCTTTTTGACAATAGGTTCAGCAATCAAACACTTGGCATGCATCTTAAGAGATTCATTTTCAGATTTAAGATCATCAACAAGTTTGTTAGACAAAACAAGTTTAGCATCCAAGTCCATATTCAAACACTCAAACTCTTTCAGCTTTTCAAGAGAATTTTCAGCAAGCTTTTTATATTTTTCAACCAATTTATTGGATTCATTGAGCTTAGCAACCAAATCATCCTTTTCACAAATGAACTTGCTCAAATTCTTTTGAAACTTCTTAGCTTCTTTCTTCAAGAGTTTGTCAACAACACCCATGGATTCATATAACATGGCATCACAATCATTAGGATAAACACTCATAGAGGCATTTTCACAAACACATGGCATGTTACAATCAACAACATCCATACAAGCATGTAAAGCATTATCCATGGCAAAACACACATGGGGTCAAGGATCACACTTAGGTAATGAAACCAAAACAAGTGTACCCGCTCTGATACCAATTGAAAGCTCGAAAACGTGTTGAAAACACAAGAGCTGTTTAGACCCCCAAATTAAAATTATGGCTTGGTTGATTTTACACTAACTTAATAATAAGTGCGGAATAGTGTAAACACAAGCATATAAGCAAAACAACTACTCTAATCCATAATTAAAGCAACACAGCAGTAATAATGAAATGAACAAGAGTAGGGAAGAGAGATGCAAACACAGAAAACACCGAGACGTGTTTTCGAAGAGGAAACCGAAGAACTCGGCGAAAAACCTCTCCGCCGCCCTCCAAGCGGAAATCGATCCACTAGACAATCAGTTGGGATACATGGGTTAGCAAGAGACCCTCCAAGCCTAATCTACCCGATGTACCTAAGCCCTCCAAGCTCCTACTCCAACAAGGCTTCTCGGAACCGTGTCTTGTCTTAGTTCTTCGGATCCCGCAACAAGCTCCATGTTGCATCTGCCATCCTTGGCTTCTTCCAATGCTTCCCAGCAACTCCAAAGCACTCTCTACACTCTGAATAGGTGTGGGTTGTGTTTGGGTACAAATCTCCTCTCAAGGTATGGTAATGAGAGAGGGATGGAGAAGAGGCTACAATGATTTCTCACTAAGGAGGAATAACTCTCTCTCAAAAGAGGGTGTGTGTGTTGTAGAAAACCTATCTAGGGTTTTTCTCTCTGAATAGCCTCACATACATTTATGGGTAATGAGGGTATATATAATATGGGTGAAGGGTAAGAAAGTCACTTTAAAAAAAAACTCCAGGCAGAATGTTTCGCGACTGTCTCGCGGGAAGGCCTTACTCGCGATATAATCGCGAAAATGACAGCCTGGCATGACTCTTCAGCTTCTAGTCATGTGCTTCTCACATGGCTCTTTCGCGGGTTAGCTTCCAGCGACACACCCACGAGATCCACTGATCTTCAATAAAGCTTGAGTCTTCACCACCTTGATACTAAACCCAATACAATTAAATCCCACAAAATACAAGGAAATGAATTAAAATAATTACAACACATTTTTTCATGGAATAAAGCCAATATAAAACATAGTTGTAAATCACAACTTTACACCATAATCTTGGCATGGAATCTCTCGGGTAGAGGTCTGAGCACTTTCCTCACAATCTTGGGTTCAGGGATGGTTTTCCCAAGATTGAAGGCTGAGTTTATTATGTCCTTGAGCTTGGTATAGACCTCATCAAATGACTCATCCTCCTCCATCTTAATCTCTTCAAAGCTTGTAGTGAGCCTCTGAAGTTTTGAATCTTTGACAGCCTTTGTTCCTTCATAGGTTGTTTGGAGGATGGTCCACGCCTCCTTTGCAGTTTCAGTTAAGGATATCTTCTTGAACTCCTCATTGGTGACCGCATTGAACTACGCATTCAATGCCCTACTGTTGAAGTTTGCTGCCTTGATCTTGGCTTCATCCCAATCGGCCGGCGCTTCCTTTGGCTTGGTCTAGGCAATCTCTACAGCTTGCCACACTTTTTCATCTAAGGATTGCAAAAAAGCTCTCATGCGTACTTTCCAGTATGCGTAGTTAGTCCCATCAAATAAATGAAGTATAATTAACGACTATCCTCTATCCATGATAAACAAGGGTCAATGGATCAAACACAGCAAAGATTAAACCCTAATCAGAGTGTGCCTGCTCTGATATCACTTGATAGGCCACAAACTGAATGACCCTTTGTGAGTATACCAATTAATTAATTAGCCAAGTTATTAATTAATCAATTAATCATGCAAACGCATAGAAGCACAAAAAAATTACCAAAAACTAAATATTTAGCGAAAATTAAAAGATACGGTGATTTGTTTAAGAATGGAGAAAACTCTTACGGTAAAAACCCTACCGGGTGATTTTCAGGTCACCACTTTTGAAACTCTACTATTATCAAATCAAGCGGTTACAAGTAAAGGAATCCCAAGTACCTTACCAACCTACAGTTGAACCCTTACCCCAATACCTAATTGGACTTGATCTGTAGTGACAGTTTCCCCTTTTCATGCACAGCTCCCAAGTACGTGACTAACCAATGCGTGGATCCCAGTACGCGACTTCAAACACCAACTTAGAAGAAGAGGTTGGCTGCAAAGTTCTTCAGTTCAGCCTACACGATGAAGATCAGGAAGATGCTTGGTCACAAAACCCTTTGGTGCAAATACACAGCAACTTCTTTAGAGAAGATGAACTAGGTCAAGAACTTATTCTTTGATCACAAATTGCTTGAACAGAGTTTGCTCAATGCCTATGCAACTTGTGTACATCTTGACGGCTCTTAAAACAATCATTTTATATGTTTAGGATTTGGAGAAAAAAAGGCCTAAAAGCATATTCACGGATCTCAAGAAATTAGATCAGAAAATCTGATTTTATAATTCTCGACAAATAACAAGTGTCGAGGAGCTATCGAGAAGGTGTCGAGCTTTAATGATTTTGCACTTCAGCTTGTTTTTCTTGGACAGACTTGATGACTTCAACACTTGATCTTGAAAACTTATTTCTTGAAGTATTAAAAACACCTAGAACTACCCAATTACAAGTAGAGTGCGTTTTGTCAAAGGATTAGCCAATTTACATAAATAAGTGACATATGTTCTTAACAAGTGAAAACACATATGTCCTAACACATTTCATCTTCATTTCTTTCTTGTTTCGTCTAACATTTCCTGCATTTTTAATCAACCTAGATTAGTCCATCATCCATATCAACCCAGATTGGCGAGAATCACAGCGTCACAACCAAAAAAGAAAAAAAAGAAAAAAAAAAGAAAAAACAAACAAACAAACAAACAAACAAACTCCAAATCCATCATTCATATCAAACTCATACCAAATTCAGCCATACCCACCTCTTCCTTTAGGCACCAGTCACACACACACACACACACACACACACACAAAATAGAACTCCAAAACCCAAAACACAAATCACGACCCGGATCGCAACCCACAAAAAAAAAAAAAAAAAAAAACCATTTTGATGTGGTGCCTTTGAATCAAGTTTTGCTATTTCAAAACTAGGTTGGGTTACTATCTAGTGTTTTGTCTCTGATGTGGTTTGTTGAGTTTGATCATTGATGTGTGATGTTGGATTTGGGAGGAGGATGATGTTTGGGTCTGACGAGAGGAGAGAGCAGATGAGAAAGAGAGAAGGAAGAGAGAGAAGTGAAGAGAAATAATGAGAGAGGAGACAAAAATTTCGGGAATCAAAAAGGAGGAGAGAGAATGTATTAAAAATTATTTTCGTACATACCATTTAGCTATAGTACCATCATATATTTAGAATGGTACTGTAGCAGTATGGCCAAAAAAAATTTAAATTTTTACAAGTTCCCACTTCCAGATTCTGAGCTCTTTTGGGCCTAAATGCCAAGTTTTCCTTACATTTGGCATTTTGCAGGCCCAATGCGAAAGCTTTAAGAGATTGCTCTAGAATCTATATCTATATAATAACTAATAGTTAAAATGTTTGACTTTTTATTGACCACTCCTTATTGCGCCACGTGGCTATATAAATTAATGCCACATTTACATTTAAAAACACTAAAACGTTGTGCCTTTTCATTTGAAGGAATAAGATGAACGTTTCAGTGATAGTTTCTTTTTTCAATACTGATGTGTTTAGTGGCCTATAGTAAATTAGAAACACAATTGAAAGCTTGAAAATGTGTCGAAAACACACAAGCGGTTTAGACCCCCAAATTAAAGTTACGGCCTGATTGATTTTATACTAACTTAATACTAAATGCGGAATAATGTAAACACAAGTGTATAAGCACAACAACTACTCTAATCCATATTTAAAGTAATGCAGCAGTAAAAATGAAATGAAAAAGAGTAGGGAAGAGAGATGCAAACACAGATAACACCGAGACGTGTTATCGAAGAGGAAACCGAAAAACTCGGCGAAAAACCTCTCCACCGCCCTCTAAGTGGAAATCAATCCACTAGACAATCAGTTGGGATACATGGGTTAGCAAGAAACCCTCCAAGCCTAATCTACCTGATGTACCTAAGCCCTCCAAGCTCCTACTCCAACAAGGCTTCTCGGAACCGTGTCTTGTCTTAGTTCTCTAGATCTCGCAACAAGCTCCATGTTGCATCTGCCATCATCGGCTTCTTCCAATACTTCTCAGTAGCACCAAAACGTCACTTCACACTCTGAAAGGGTATGGCAAGTGTTTGGGCTATCAACCTCTCAATGGTATAGAAATGGAGAGGTAGGAGATGAGGAAATTCCCAAAACAAATGTGTAGAGGATTGTGGGTATGACAATCTCTAACTCTCAAGGTGTTTGGTTAGGGTTTTTCTCTAAGAGACTATCTTTTCAATTTGTGGGTAATGTGGGTATAAATAGTGTGGGCACAGAAAGTGTGACTCAGACTAGACAGGCTGGCAGAACAGAATGCCTCGCGGGTGTCTTGCGAGAAGGCCTTACCTGCGAGATACTTGCGAGACATAGCTATCTCCACCTGGCCTGACTCTTCGCATTCCAACATGTGCAGGGCACATGTATCACTTCGCGGGAAGCTAAGTCGTGAGACACCCACGAGGAATCTTTAGTCTACAAATGCTTGAGTCTTCACACTCTCTCTCTTTCTAACACACAACCCTTACAAAGAAATCCCACAACAAATACAGGGAACAACAAATTGAATATAATTACAATCAAATTTGGCACGGAATATAAGCCAACAAAAACATATAGTTGTAAATAATAACTTTACAATCTCCCCCTTTGGCTATTCCGTGACAAAACCCCTAAAACAGACTCTAGACTTAAACGTAAGTTTGGGAACATTGGCAAAACTCACTCACACCTAATCTAGAAAATGTGAAGCTCTTAAACCATAATGACAAGTATCTCCTAAAACACAACAACACAATAAGTTCATGGTTATGCAGAAAACTTGTAATGAAAAATGGAACAAGCACAATGCGATCAAGCAAAATGGAATAAAGTACTAGACCATGGCTTGACCAAACATGCAATCACTTATACAATAGTGATCACAATGCTCATTCAAACTTGGAATGAACATCCAGATATTCAAGTTGACAAACACAAGGCAAATCACTTGAATGACCAACACTTAACCAATGCACAATACATGAAGTATATGCATCTAGGAAAAATCCTACACGAACACAAGAGTGAGGTACTTAAGACATAATATCTTAAAAGTACAAGAGAAATGCTACAAAAGCATTGAGAGAATCACAAATTAAACAGAAATAAAACTGAGACTAAACCAAAGTACTTAAGTTTAAACAAAAGCAGTAGCAATAAAGACTGTAAACATAAAACATCAAACATAAAAACTAGTGGCTTCTTCTTCTCGTTTCTTCTCCCCCCTTCTTCTCCCCTTATCACCATACTCCCCGTATCATAGGTCACCATACTCCCCCTATCAATGACATCATCTCCCCCTTTTTGTCATGGAATAGCTAGTCATTTTCGTCTAGCTTCCGTTGAATTTCGTCCAACTGAGTTTGGAGTAATGTGAACTGTGAATCAAGACGTCTGTGGTGAGAGTACATGATAGTCGCCAACCCGAACATCTTTGTACTAATCTCTTGAAGAGTAGTGGAGATATTGTTGAACTGGTCATCACAGGTACGGGTTGCAAAACCCGAGGTTCCCAACGGTGCATGATTTTCTTGCTTGGTGTTCTTCTTGGTGTGGCTCATACTCGCATGGAGAGATCGAATGTTAATTGGACTTAACCTTGTGTATGGACGTTCATCCTCCAATGGACGAACACCTTTGAGCTTCAAAATCCTTGAAATAAGGTGATAGAAAGGAATACAATTCCTTGAAGCAGTCCAGTTAACTGTTTTTAATATGTGAAAAATATGAGAGCATACATCAATCTTTACATTAGTGATCAGATCATTCAAAAACAATGCTCGACCAAGATTCATATATCCAGTGCTCGACAAGGGATAGAGATTGCTACACATGATCATTGAGAAAAGTCTTAATTCGGGAGAAAGGGATGCCACATTGATTGACTTCTTATTGGAGGAGAATTCCAAATTGGCTCCTAAAGACTATTTGAGAAACTCTTCATCTGGGTTCAGCTCATCATATACTGGTGGTCTGGGGAGAATTGGTTGGTTAATGTGTAGAATTTCCGCCAAGTACAATGGTGTGACAGAAAAACTTTTTCCTCTAACCCAACATTTTATCTCTTCTCCGATGACAATGGCATTGGCATAGAATTCCTTAACCATGTTCTCGTATGTACCTCGAAAGTTGAAAGCAAATAGTTCCAATCTTTCGTGGCAAACCGAATGGGTATATTTGTGTCCCTGAGTGATGGCTGATCAACACCCCTTTCAACTAGCAAAGGAGCTCCTTGAAAATAGTTCCAATAGTTCTGAAAGGCAGCATAAGATCTAAACAGATAAGGATCATAGACTTTAGTTGAAAAACGAGGCCTTTTTGACCTTGGTGAAGGTTCATCAACATCAATAATTTGCTTTTTCACTTTGCTCCTGCTTCCTTTCATTGCAGAGCATTTGAAAGGAGACATCTGCACAAATGTCACAAAGCAGATAGAAAACAGGTGTACAAACACAAACTAGAACACCAAACTTGATTAGATTCAAGTTAGTTCCAAAAACAAAGTTAAAGTAACTTAAAACAAAGCAAAATCAACTCTAAACAACATGCTAAACACAAAAAAATAGACACAATGCATGAAAATAAGTAACTGTGCATGTGTGTGCGTCTGTGTGTATGTACTGATGCATGTGTGTGCAGCATAAGATGCATGAGGGGTGCCTAGGTGTGTGCAACATGTGCAAAGTCTATGAAACATATGACCAATGACCACACCGAGTGAAACATGGTCAAACAAGTGAAAACCCATAGATTGAAATCACCTGATTCTAATTAGGCACAAAAATGTCACTCGGACATTTTGACAAACACATAGCATGCATAAATGTACTCTAAGCATGAACAATGCATGAACATGTAAAAATCTACCCTCAATACATGTTAAAATGTCACATGGGGCCAACACAGATGCACAATAAGCAAATGGGACTCAGCCTAATAAAAAAAAATTGAAAGATTTCCACAAAAAATACGAAACCCAACCTAATTTCGAAAATCCCCAATTTTCAAACCCTAAGTATTCATTACTGCAAAATCTAAGAAAATTATGAAGAAAATGTTGAAGGAAACATACCTTGATGTAGAAACTGCTGAAGAAAGCTTGAAATTGATGGGGTTTTGAAAGAAATTGATTTTGGGTTAACAAGGGGTTCGAATGAGGTTATGTAAGGGAAGTGTTTGTGATTTGAAAAACTGTCACATCTGCAATATAAAACTGAAAACACGCGTTTTCACGGGTTAGAGAGTAGTGAAACAGTCGCGAGACATTCGCGAGAATGGCCACTAAAGCATAAAAGCTTTCGCGAGAAGCTCTATGTCGCAATACAGTCGCGAGATAGTCACGATACCCTCTGTTTGAATTTGGAAAAATCCAGTTATTGCCAAATAGCATTTCGCGAGAAGTTGTTGGTCGCAAGATAGTCGTCATACAGTCGCAATAGTTTCTGTGTGACATGATGAAAAAATTATTTCCCTCAAACACTTTTCATGGAAAGCTCTAAGTCGCGAGCTTCTTGCGAAACAACCCCTGAACCAGATTTTTTTTTAAGAAAAGCACAAAAATGCATTTTGAACAAAAACAATGAACACGAAAGTATAAAATCACTTTCAAAAACAAATAAAATACTCAAAAAATCTTTTTGGGTTTGATTAACAAGTATTTGAGCATACACATCACATTTGAACATGTACAATCACACAAATGAGATAAGCATTCATTGAATCAAAGTCTTGTGTGTTGTGGGTGAGTATCAAGTGTGAAATAGTCCTTAGACTAGAGTGAAGCTTCAATGATCAATTCAATCGAGTCACACACAACTGATACGAAATCAAGTGGACTATCTCAATTATAGAAATGAGTATATATGACCTCCCACAAATTGATTACATAACTTAGAAACTTTTCATTTGGCTTCTACATAAAGCATAACAATTGATCCATTTTTGGACAAAACATCTCTTTTTTAGATTGGTGCTTGAAATTTTTGATATTTCAATATTGATGATTAGCCTTTGGCTTTTTGAGCACCATACATTTCAAAACATAAGTCGTTTTCCCTTTTTCCTAGTCAAATACTAGTATGTGCGACAGGCTTTTGCAGCTCGATATCTCTTTTCATTTGGAGATTTACATTTAGTGAGCTCTTTTGCAAAAACAAAAAAACAAAAAAATAAAGTGGGAAGAGATATAGACACAAGTCTATGCAAGTATCAAGACCATCAAGATTATTGACCAATCATTCATGACAAGCTTGAAAATCTATTTATAACAATCACACATAATTTTCAAGATTTCTTCCACAAAGATAAATGTGCATACATAACAAGCTAAGCTCCTAAATACACTACGCCATAAGTACGAATGTACTAGGTCAAACTCACATGTGACATACACAAAACAAGTGATCAAACTTTTTGTGATTTTTCAATTTTTATGGGTTTTTGAATTTTTTGAACACACTCAAAAACAAATCGAAATAAAGAAAGATCCACAAAGAAAAAACAAAACAGGCACAAGCCAAACAGGTAAAAGAAACATGATCGAATGAAACATGTGTGACCAAAACAACAAGTATGCAACAAAAAGCACAAAGGTTCACACACGAGATAGAGTTCAAGGAATGATACCAACACTGATGGTCTTACGCAAAGATTCAAACTTTGGACCATCAAGAGATTTAGTAAATATGTCAGCCTTCTAGTTGTCAGTGGTGATGAACTCCAAATATATAGTCTTTTCCTCCACCAAATCTCAAATGAAGTGGTACCGGATCTCGATATGCTTTGATTTCGAGTGTTGTACAAGATTTTTCGATAAATTTATGGCACTTGTGTTATCACAGAACACACACATAGTATCTTGAGTAATTCCATAATCATGTAGAAGCTTCTTCATCCATAATAGTTGTGCACAACAACTTGCCGCTGCAATGTATTCAACTTCATCTGTTGAAAGAGAGACTGAATTCTGCTTTTTGATCATCCATGACACCAAGTTATTTCCAAGGTAAAAACACCCACCGGAAGTGCTTTTCCTATCATCAACACATCCGGCCTAGTCAGCATCAGAATATCCAGCTAGGCACTCATTCGAGTCTCTTGAATACCAAATTCCATAATCGGATGTGCCATTTATGTAGCGGATAATTCGTTTGATCACAGTTAAGTGTGATTCTTTGGGTGCTACCTGGAATCTAGCACAAACTCCAACACTGAAAGCGGTGTCTGGTATGCTAGTAGTAAGATATAAGAGACTACCGATCATGCTTCGATAGAGTGTTGGATCCACGTCTATACCTGCTGCATCACGACTCAGTTTTGCTGACGAACTCATGGGAGTGGAAGTGTGCTTCTTTGAGTCTAGACCAAATCGTTTTACAAGATTTTTGGCATATTTCTCTTAAGATATAAATATCCCATCTTCTCGTTGTTTCACTTGAAGCCCTAAGAAGTAGTTCAATTCTCCTACCATACTCATCTCAAACTCCTTTTTCATTTCTTCTGAGAATTCATGAGCTAGACGATCAATTGTGGATCCAAAGACAATGTCATCCACATATACCTGAGCAACAAGGAGAAAATTCTCATCCCTTTTGATAAACAAAGTTCGATCGGCTTGACCTCTCGTGAAACGATGATCTAAGAGATATGTGGTGAGGCGATCATACCAAGCTCTCGGTGCTTGTTTCAGCCCATATAATGCCTTCTTCAGTCGTAACACATGATCAGGAAAGTGAGGGTCTTGAAACCCTTTTGGTTGTTCCACAAACACTTCTTCATTCAAATATCCATTCAAGAAAGCACTCTTCACATCCATTTGATACAACTTGAAGTTCATAATGCAAGCTATGGAGAGAAAAATTCTGATTGACTCTAATCTTGCAACTGGTACAAAAGACTCATCAAAATTGTTAGGTTCTAAATATTTAGAAATTTATGTATTTAGAACTCTAATGTATAATATTGGCAAACCATGATTAAAACATTATGTATAGTATTGTTTAGGCTTGCTCAAAGTAGTGTCTTTCATGTAAAGTTGGAATCGAGAGGCTGCAGATGCATTGGTGCATTTCAGCCTAGCTCGATCGATCGAAAGAAAGACTCGATCGATCAAATCTCGGGCAGAATGTTTTTTCTGCAGAATTTCCAACTCAGCCCAAGCCCATTAAGGATTAGGGTTTCAGATCTACTTCTCCCACTATATAAAGGAAACCCTAAGCCACGTTTTTGGGACTTTTGAGAGAGAGAAGAGAGTGCCTCTTTTATATCTAGGGTTTTGTACCCAAACCTCTCTAAGTCCTTGTTGCTCATATTTTGCGGTTTGTGTGAATCTCTTGTGAGATCCTTGAGGAGCTTTTCTTCACAAAAATTTAGGGTTTTCAAGGTAGAGATTATTTCAACATCTTGATGACGGTTGCTGCCATTAGAGCTTAAAGAATAACAAACGTGGGTGCTTGTAGCTGATTGGAGAATCCAAGAAAGAAGGAGACTATGGATTCGAAGGTTGCACATGGTTGTATCAGTAAGTTCTACTGGTGGGTAGCATTAGGAAGTCAAGCGGAGAGCTTGTAAGTCCTTTTGTATGAACTTCGATTCTTTCGCATAGTGGATTCAGGTTTACCTTAAGAATAGCTAGGTCAAATCCTCTCCAGGTTTTTATCGTGTGGTTTCTTGGGTGATCATATCATTGTGTTATTTATATTTCCACTGCTTTTTATTTTTAATATGATTTTATGTTTGTGATAACCTAGAATTGTATAATTTGACTAAGTTAATCACTTGGCTAATTAACTAGGTTAATTTGGTTGGTTTAAGGGGTCTAAATTTCTATCAAGTGGTATCAGAGCGAGTAGCTCTTCTGTTTTAGATCTTTTGATCTAAGAGCTGATCCTTGACCCCTGTTGTCATGGATAATTTGAAGTATCTTTCTGATCATGTTTCTGCTCATGCTTCTGCTAATCTTATTGATGATTGTGATGTTTTGAATAAAAATGACACTATTGTTTCTGTTGATTTTTTTGATGCTTTTGAAACTATTCATAAGGAATTATCTAAATCTTTGAAAATTGCTAAGAAATTTAAAGAATAGTTAAAATTGGCTAATCTTGAAAAAGAGAATTTGATCGTGAGATTAGATGAGTCTAATAAAAAGAATGAATTTTTTAGAAATCAAATTTTCTCTCAAGATGAGAAGATGAAAAGCTTGGAACAAGAGTTAGTTGAATCTAAAGCTAAAATTGAAAGTTTGACTAGTATCAAGCCTGCTGTTGATAACAGAAGTGTTTCTGTTTCTCTTAAGCCTAAAACTGAGAAAATTTATATCCCTTCTTTCAAGAAGAATAATAAAGAAAATGCTTATTTTGCTAGGTTAGACAAAGGTAAAAGTTCTGATGTAGACGCTGAAGTTTCTAAACCTAAGTCTAAACCTACTGTTAGAGAGCATAATAAATCTGTTTTTGTACCTACTTGTCACCTTTGTGGTGTTGTTGGTTATATTAGACCAAATTGTTCTTTGTTGAGGCAGAAACCTAAATCTGAGACTAAATTGGTTGTTAGGAATACTGATGTTCCTAAATTTGTTCCTGTTTGTCACTTTTGTGGTGTCCATGGTCATATTCGTCCTAATTGTCATAAATTGAAATTTAAACATTCTGTATGTCAATCTAGGATATGTGATGATCTTTTTCTTGCCATAAGTCCAAATAAATTATTTCATATGCTTTTGAAAAATTTGAGCTTGTTGGCTTGTGAAAGGAATTTGCAGGATTTTAGTCTTTCTCAGAAGATTGGTGTAATTCCTCAAATACACTATGCCTCTCATGGATTTTCACCTACAAAGCCGAAGACTCGTGCTATATGGGTGAGAAAAGATTTTCCAAGGTGAATGTTGCTAACTTGTCCCTAATTTAATTCTTTCAATTGTTTGTGGACATGTCTTGTTTCTATTTTTGGTTATTTTATTTTTTAAGTTGTTTAAAAAAAAAATCCAAAAGCATTGAAAAATTTCAAAAAGAGAAAAATATTTTATTTTGTGTCTTGTTTTATTTTTCTTGAGGATTACATGAGTTATGGTATCTCTCTCTTGATTTAGAACATGCTTGACATTGTGGAAAAACTTGAATAGCATGTGTTATATAAATGCTAAGCTATTTCTGATTTTGTGTGAGTATGTACTGGTTTGTACATGTACTCAAGGGTTAATTAAGAAATTGATATTTCTTGTTTGTGTACCCTCTTTAGCTTAGTTAAGCACTATCATGCATAGCTTTGCATTGTTCATTTAGCATAATGTGTGCTTTTTGTTTTTGGTCATAAAATTTTTTTAAAACCAAAAAGATTTTTGTGTTTTGTATTACATATCATGGATTTGAAATCAAGGTTGGCCACCTTATTTTTACATAACAAGTTTATGTACCTTGTTTAGCTTTGATAAGCTTATTTTTTGCACTTTGCTAGTTGAAACTTTGTAGTGCATGTTGTGTGAGAAAGATGTTTATGGTTTTTGATCATTTTGTCTTGATCTTGAAGTCACATGTCTTTGACTGTCGGACTTGAACCTTTTGAGAAAGGCATAAATAATCATCTCACCACTGTTCACTAGCCAATCATGAACACCTTAGTGCATATTATAAGATTTTGTGCTCGAGAAAGTGTAGCACATGCACAAAAAGAACATAAGGTGTAGCCTCGATTAATTGCTTAATGATTAAAACTAGTGTGTACTATTAGGATTGATGTCAATTCACATAATTAAAACTGGTGTGTACTATTAGGCTTGATGCCAAATTCATCTAATTATGGGGCAAAATTCAAGAAACTTACATGATTGCAAGCTTATGTTCTAGGAGATGTGGGAGTTATATGATGTAACTCTTTAGGTGATAGTCTCTTTTAAATTCTATGTGATGAATTTTGTAGACTTTGTGATTGATTGCTATTCACATATCACCTCACATGTATCTCAAGCTTTTGCTAGTTGCACACACTACACAAGTTACTCTTTGCTAAACTTTGTATATTATATTGTGTGTGATTTTGTTGTGGCCATCCAAATTAAAAATTTCTTGATTTTAATGCAAAATGTGTTTAATATTTGCGCTTTGAGGACAAATTGATTGAAAATCTTGATTTTGGAAGATCTGGGTTGAATTCAAGTATTTTTGAAAAACTTTTTGTCTCATACTCTTGCATTTTTTTTATAAAACAATGTGCTTTGAGGAGTTTCTACATTAAAATGCTCTATTTGCAAAAATCTGATTTTTCCAGACTTTCGATCGATTGAACCTGTTTTTCGATCAATCGAAATTGCGATTAAAATTTTTGGTTTGAGTCGGCCTAACTCGATTGATGTTCGCTCGATTCTCGATTAATTGAAACTAAAAAATTTTTAGTTTCTATGTTCTTGACCAAAATTTTTTTCCGTGCATCATTTGTGTTTAGGATTCACATGCATTGCATTGATTTCTGTATCTATCTTATAGTTTTGCAGTCATATTTCTTATTGTTTTCACACATAGCATGCATACACTTTGCTAAATTGGGTACTTAACTTAATTTAAAAATTGATTGATTAATTTTTGAGTTTTGTACATTCTAGTATATGCTATTTCTTATGTTTGAACTGCAGAAAATATTTTTCTTAAGAGATATGATGGATAATCAATGTGCAAAATTTTTTTCTATTCATGCAATTGTTTATAGGTCACATAGAGTGAAGTTTGCATTTATTGAAAGAGAGAATATTTTTCTTCATGTGTATCCTCATCTTAGTTTTTAACTTTGGTTTGTGTGTTTTTCCCCACCTCCTAAAGTTTCCCTAAAACTGTTTTTTTCCAAAAACTTGTTTTGTTTTTCCTATTTTTATAGGGGGAGATTTTTTTTAAACCTTTGTTGTTCTTAGGGGAAGTTGTCTCTATTTACTATAGAGTTGAAGTGGTTTGTGTCCCCTTGATTCTCTATTTTTTCTTATCCTTTATTGCGTATGGTGACTGTTTACTCTTTGTATAAGTTGTCTTTGTCAATACGTGACAAAAAGGGGGAGAAATTATTGATTTATGAGAATCATGTTTGTCTCGTTTAGGGGGAGTTGAAATTATTTTTGATAGGGGAGAATATAAATAAATCTTTTTGTTGTATCTAACTTAAGGGGAGAGTTAGTTTACTTATGTTTTTATTTATGTTTCTTGTTCACTGCTCATTGATTTATATTTATGAGTTATTCATGATATATGTCTTTGTTTTGTGTTTTGTGAAGTCAAGAATTTATTTGTTGATTTATTGTTTTTTTGTCATACATGCGTTTATGCATTTGTTGAGTGTTTTAGGAATATACAGGTTGATTCAATTGAGCTGCTGTCTACACTTGTAACTGATGGATAGTAGTTAGGATTGAATTTTTGTTTATGAGCATTATTTTTGTAAAGGGATTTTATTTGTAAACTTTGAGCTTTTAATTTGTGTTTTGTCACGGATTGCCAAAGGGGGAATTTGTTAGGTTCTAAAGATTTAGGAATTTATGTATTTAGAACTCTAATGTGTAATGTTGGCAAACCATGATCAAAATATTATGTTTAGGCTTGTTTAGACTTGCTCAAAGTAGTGTCTTTCATGTAAAGTTGGAATCGAGAGGCTGCAGATGCATTGGTGCATTTCGGCCTGGCTCGACCGATCGAATCTCGGGTAGAATGTTTTTTATACAGAATTTCCAACTCAACCTAAGCCCATTAAGGATTAGGGTTTCAAATCTACTTCTCCCACTATATAAAGGAAACCCTAAGCCACGTTTTTGGGACTTTTGAGAGAGAGAAGAGAATGCCTCTTTTGTATCTAGGGTTTTGTACCCAAACCTCTCTAAGTCCTTGTTGCTCATATTTTGTGGTTTGTGTGAATCTCTTGTAAGATCTTTGAGGAGCTTTCCTTCACATAAACTTAGGGTTTTTAAGGTAGAGATTATTTCAACATCTTGATGATCAACTCGGTTGCTGCCATTGGAGCTTAAAGAATAACAAGCGTGTGTGCTTGTAGCTAATTGAAGAATCCAAGAAAGAAGGAGTCCGTGGATTCGGAGTTTGCACGTGGTCGTGTTAGTAAGTTCTACTGGTGGATAGCATTAGGAAGTCGAGCGAGGAGCTTATAAGTCCTTTTGTATGAACTTTGATTCTTTTACATAGTGGATTCAGGTTTACCTAGAGGATAACTAGGTCAAACCCTCCCCAGGTTTTTACCATGTGGTTTCTTGGGTGATCATATCATTGTGTTATTTATATTTTCGCTGCTTTATATTTTTGATATGATTGTATGTTTGTGATAACCTAGAATTGCATAATTTGAAGAAGTTAATCACTTGGCTAATTAACTAGGTTAATTTGGTTGGTTTACAGGGTCTAAATTTCTATCAAAAATATATGCTTTCAACTTGAGTATATCCTTGAGCCACCAATCTTGACTTATTTCGAAAAACTTCACCATCTTCATTAGTTTTGTTCTTGAAGATCCACTTGGTGCCGATGACATGTGTATCCTTGGGTCTTGGTACCAGCTCCCATATATCATTTCTAACAAATTGGTGTGACTTTTGGTGCATGGAGTCTACCCAATTCTCATCCTTAAATGCTTCCTCCACTTTCTTTGGTTCAAACTAAGCAAGGTAGCAGTTGTATGTCACATGATTCACAGTACAGGATCATCCTTTTCTCAGCCGAAGTCCTTCATCTAAGTCACCAATGATATTGCTTGAGGAATGATTGAGGATTACCCTTGATGATGGTCTTTTGGAGGTGGAAGGTTCCTCATCACGCGAGATTGGAGGTTGAACTTCCGGAGGGGTGAGTGGACTAAGAGATCCTTAAGTCGATCTAGTCACCCTTCTTGGTATAGGAGGTATAGACTCCTCTTCCGGTAATTCTTTCTCAGCATCTTCACCTTGAAACATTTCATCGTCTTGCTCATTCTTCTTAGGGGCTTGGGCTTCACCATCATCATCAATACCTTTTTCAGAGATAGTGTCATCGATAACCACATTTATTGATTCCATCACCATCTTAGTGCGCTTATTATACACTCTATATGCTCGGCTATTTGTGGAGTAACCAAGAAATATCCCTTCATCACTTTTAGCATCAAATTTTCCAGGATTCTCCCTATCATTGAGAATGTAGCACTTACTTCCAAATATTCAGAAATATTTCACTTTTGGTTTCTTCTCTCTTCAAATTTCATATGATGTCTTCTTAGTTCCTACTTGGAAGTAGATTCTATTCCCAATGTGGCACGATGTATTCACAGCTTCAACCCAAAACTTCTGTGGAATGTTTTTGTTGAGTAACATTACTCTTGCCATTTCTTGAATCACCCGATTTTTTCTTTCAACCACCCCATTCTGTTGTAGAGTTTTGGCAGCTAAAAATTCCTTCTTAATACCATGTTCATTGTAGAATGCTTCAAACTTAGCATTCTCAAACTCCTTCCCATGATCACTTCTGATTCTAACTATGGGAACTCCTTTTTCATTCTGCAGCCTCTTGCACAGCTTTTCCATCTTGTCATATGCTTTTGACTTCTTCCTAAGAAAGTCCACCCAAGAATATCTTGAGAAATCGCCAATAGTCACCATTATATATCGCTTTCCACCCATGCTTTCTGTTCTAGTCAGACCCATTAAATCCACATGTAGTAACTCCAAGGGACGAGACGTAGCAACTACATTTACTTTAGGATGGCTTGACTTTGTTTGTTTTCCCAATTGACATAGACCACAAACATTCTTCTCAACTTTTCCAAACTTTGGTAAACCAACCATAGCTTCAAGCTTAGATACTTTTGCCACCTGTTTGTAGTTAGCATGTCCAAGACGTTGATGCCACAACTCCAAAAGATTCACTCAAGCACTCCTACATGCTATGCTTGGTTTGGGAATGACACCATAACAATTGTCGGTGGTCCTTAATCCTTTCAAAACTTGAACACCTTCTTCATTCAAGATTAGACATCCTTTCTTTGAGAATTGGACTAAGAAGTCTTCATCACAAATTTGAGTAATACTCAGCAAGTTCACTTTCAATCCCTTAATATACAGCACATCAGTCAATAGAGGCAGTCCCGGAATATCCACCATTCCTTTTCCAAGAACTTGAGAATGACTACCATCTCCAAAAGTCACAAAACCATCTTCCTTCCCTTTAAGGGTTTTGAACAGAGATTTATCTCCAATCATATGCCTTGAACAACCGCTATCAAGATACCACAAACATGAGTTAAACACTTTTAATGCGGTATGAACAAAAAGACAAGCATGGGAAAGACATTCTTGACCATCAAAACAGGACACATTTTTCTTTATCTCATCCAAAGATGAGTGCAGTTTCCTTTTTAGACGATCAAGTTTATCACACAAGTGTCTATTCCTTCTCCTATATTTATGAACTAAGGAATTAGGCTCACATAAGCAATTATGTATATCATGGTTCCTATGAACTAAGGATTTTAGCATGTGACAAAAGATTCTAGCATGTTTCTTTAATTTAAATAACTCTAAAAGTGCATTACTAGAATAGTCTTCAAATATGCTCATAGAGTCATTTTCACAAACACCTTTACTATCCTTCATGTTGGCTATTACCGAGGGGTTAAGGATCACACTTAGATATTAAAACCACAGCAAGTGTACCCGCTCTGATACCAATTGAAAACTCGAAAATGTGTCGAAAACACACGAGCAGTTTAGACCCCCAAATTAAAGTTATGACTTGGTTGATTTTACACTAACTTAATACTAAGTGCAGAATAGTGTAAACATAAGTGTATAAGCATAACAACTACTCTAATCCATATTTAAAGCAACACAGCAGTAAAAATGAAATGAACAAGAGTAAGGAAGAGAGATGCAAATATAGATAACACCGAGACCTGTTATCGAAAAGGAAACCAAAGAACTCGGCGAAAAACCTCTCCGCCACCCTCCAAGCAGAAATCGATCCACTAGACAATCAGTTAGGATACATGGGTTAGCAAGAGACCCTCCAAGCCTAATCTACTCGATGTACCTAAGCCCTCCAAGCTCCTACTCCAACAAGGTTTCTCGAAACTGTGTCTTGTCTTAGTTCTCCGAATGCCGCAACAAACTCCATATTGCATCTTCCATTATCGACTTCTTCCAATACTTCCTAGTAGCACCAAAACGTCACTTCACACTCTGAAAGGGTATGGTAAGTGTTTGGGCTATCAACCTCTCAATGGTATGAAAATGGAGAGGTAGGAGATGAGGAAATTCCCAAAACAAATGTGTAGAGGATTGTGGGTATGACAATCTCTAACTCTCAAGGTGTTTGGCTAGGATTTTTCTCTCAGAGGCTCTTTTCTCAGTTTGTGGGTAATGTGGGTATAAATAGTGTAGGCACAAAAAGTGTGACTCAGACTGGACAGGCTAGCAAAACAGAATGCCTCGCGGGTGTCTCGCGGGAAGGCCTTACCCGCGAGATACTCACGAGACACAACTGTCTCTACCTGGCCCGACTCTTCGCATTCCAGCATGTGCAAGGTACATGTATCACTTCGCGGGAAGCTAAGTTGTGAGACACCCGCGAGGAATCTTCAGTCTACAAATGCTTAAGTCTTCACACTCTCTCTCTAACACACAACCTTTACAAAGAAATCCCACAACAAATACAGGGTACAACAGATTGAATATAATTACAATCAAATTTGGCACGGAATATAAGCCAACAAAAACATATAGTTGTAAATAATAACTTTACAACAATGTTCTATCTCTTGGGAAGCAATTACAAAATAGCAACGTTCCAGATAAATTTTATAACATATAAAAATTGTTCATATCCCTACATTATTTTAAACATACACAAACTCTTTCTCCCTCTCTCTCTCTCTCTCTCTCTAAAATCTAGCATTATAACCTTTCACATTCCCCACTCAATTCCCTCATTTGCATCCTCAACGTCTCCACCACCACCTTTTTCCATATCCATTTCCAATCTTGGTGTTTTCAACTTACTGGTATTGCGAATGTTCTCTCTGTTCGGCATGTTGGAAAATCTGGTTTTGTATCTCATATAAAACACACAGAGGAAGCAACAACCACAGATCTACTTCAATCATGAAAGATAACATGTAACCATGAATTCTAGAATAAAGAACAGAAAGCGTACCTTGATGCAGTGAATTTCAAAACATAACTTGAGAATACCTTCAATCTTCATCTCAATTCCACATGGTGCCCAAGATGTGTGGTCTCTCGATCAGTCTTTTGTACATAGACTCTCAAAGAAAAAATCTTCTTTTTCTCCTTGTGGAGAAAATTTGATTTCTTTTTCTTTCATCATACGTACGTTTAAAACTATTCTCACAGTTGTTTCTTTATTTAATAACACTTATTAAATAGTGACTGATTATCTAATTGGGTTAGCCTTTTGGGCCTACTCAATTGGACTTTAGTTTGTGGCTTGAGATGGGACCAA
This sequence comes from Quercus suber, assembly GCF_002906115.3. Classification (NCBI taxonomy): domain Eukaryota; kingdom Viridiplantae; phylum Streptophyta; class Magnoliopsida; order Fagales; family Fagaceae; genus Quercus; species Quercus suber. The sequence goes on from NW_027070468.1 coordinate 119,498, forward strand.
AGGGAACAAATAAGACTCTAGCTCCAATGGGCCTTGAGCTTTTTTGTCAACTCTTGACAAGTCCAAAGTTACCATTAATTATATTCAATATCACTATAAGAATATAATTGCACTCTAGGCCTTATTAATAAATTGTATCCCAAGACTTTATTATACGTACAACCTCTTCATAAAAATATTCGTAGTAATACAAAGTTATAAATATAGACTGCCACTTTGAAGATTACTACATCTTAATTCTTGAGTACCCGGTTTAATCCTTTTATGTTATTCATCATATATTTATGAAATCCAATTCCATAAATATATACTTTAGTAACTCCTTACTAAAGTGGTTGAGCCCAACACTCTGAATAACTAAACCCATTAAACTTATCTCAATGGAATATTTTATATCTCCGTTAAGAGATTATGAATTCCATCTTGAGAATATATGTTCCATCAACATTAAATGTAGCTACCCAACATACTGAGGTTTTGACCGTAACATAGATCTTACTCCTTATATATCAAAGTAACCTACATCTCATGATCAGGTCCATTATTCTCTCAGGATTTAGAGTTGATGTAAATAGAAGTCGTGACATTTATTATTCATTTGACAGTCGTTAGGAGAATAATAAATCTCACAATGGTCCAGTTCAATATATCTTAACTCTTAAAAAATATCAACATATCAACTAGAAGTCTCCACTTCCTTGATCAAGACAAATCATCTTAGTTGATATGTTATAGTCTTCGCAGATGAAAATGGCCAATTTCATCATCGACTACGAACTAAAATTCTGAGTTTACAAAGAACTTGTGATTTATATCTTCTGTGACTTTTCACATAAATCACATACTATGCATCTTATGGACTAAAATAATATCCCATTAGTTCATTTATAGATAGTCTTTAATAAATAAACAATTTAATTATTTATGACATGCAAACTAATTGGATTTTAGGGCATAAACCCCAACAATCTCCCACTTGCCCTCAAAGACAATTTATCATGTATCCGACACTTATCTCCCTTTAGAGTAACTCACAATTACTCTAAGGTAAGGTTTGGAAACAAGTTTCAGCCAGATTTATTGCATAAATTGCCTTTTCTACTACTACTCTTTACGTACTCATATCTCTCTAATGAGATGATACTTACGCTTAATGTGTATCTTCACCACCTAGGATGAACACATATCTTGAAGTCCAATTTCATGAATTACAATCAAACCACAAGTCAATATTTGTACAACCAGTAATCATCAAATCCTCACTTTGGTGGACAAGCATATAATCCCTCATTCTCCTAAGATATTTTAGTATATGCTTTACTCCCACTAAATTAAGTGATCTTTGATTCAATTGATATTTACTTACTATGCCCACCGCAAAATAGATATTTAGCCTAGTGTATAGCATAGCATAAAGACTTCCTTTTGATATGGTATAAAGGACCGTCTTAATATGCTCTTCCTTTAATATATCTTAGGACTATAGTCCTATATAAAGGAACTTCAAACTTACAAGGAAAGAATCATTTCTTAAAGTATTCATGTTATACTTAACTAGAATCTAATCTATTTAAGTAGTTTGAGATAGACCCAACATCCTAATTTCTGAATTTTAACAAAATTATAATTCTTAGGATGTGACTAGTCTTTCCCAAGTACTTTATATCATACTGGACATGACAACAAAAACTTTATTGGTGACAATAACTCTGCATCATCCTAAATGATTAGAATGTCATCAACATACATGAAGAAATTTATTATTCTATATAACTTCTACACACATAAGGCCTTTTAATATTTGATTAAAATCAAACAATTTGATTGCTTAATCAAAGATGATATTTTATGATTTAGATGCTTGCTTTAGTCCATAAATGGACTTTAAGCAACTTTCATGCTAAACACTACTAGTTCTTTGCTATGAAGAAGTCTAGTTACATCATTTAGATGTCTTCCTCAAGATTGCTACTAAAAGAAACTTTCTTGGTATCAATTGCCATATTTCATCAAAATGAAATATAATGGATAAGAGAATCTAGATAGAGTCAAACTTGAGTATTGGTGAAAAAATATTTTCATAATCGAACCATTTCTTTCTGAATAAATCTTTTCGCCACTAGTCATGACTTTGAAGATTTACACCTTCAAAACTATCAATCTCATTTTCTTGTAGACCTATTTGAGAACAATAGGCTTAATGCAATTAAGTACCTCTACAAGTTTTAGACTTTAAATAGAATATAATTCTAGTCACATAACATTGATCTAGTAATCCATATTTATATCATCAATTGCCTTTACATAGGACCGAGGATCAAATTCATATCCTTGTGGAATAACTACAAAAGTTTATTCCAAAAGTATGAATTCATTTGGTAATCCTCCCACTATGATATTGTACCGGTGTAATAGTTATCTACAAAATAATGTCTTGTTGTGTATCTAATACAACCATCTCATTTCTAAATGTATTTTATAGTTGTCTTATAACAAACTCTGACATTTTTCTTCTAGAACAATCTACCTTTAAAAGAGCCCTATTCCTCCTTTATGTATGCACTAACTTAAAGAAGTCATTGACACTATATTCCTTTACTCCTAGATCTTATTATTTTCTAAATAGAATTCATAGACTAGGAATATAACAAAATAATGGTTCTAAAAGCCTATTCTTTCACCAATCTTGAATAACACTTAGATTAATAAGATCTACACATAAGTACCATAACATACAATTCCAAAGGATGAAAACTATCTCTTTAAAAAGTAAAACATGTAAATTTCCATCTAGAAGATAATTATGGACAATGCTTAGCTTTACCAAAATTAGAAACACTTTCCTTATGGTCATGCTTATAAATCTAATTTCCTTTTGGCAACTACTAGGACAACTAACTTGTCCAACTGTTTGGTATTATAATTCATCTTCTTACCACCCTTACCTTTCGGTTCAGGCTAAGAATTTGAATTAAATCATATTGATCTTAGCCTTAGCTTTTAGAATGTCTTCCGTTACGTAGAACTCTCTCATCAATTCAAATAACATAAAAAGAATTTATTTTCAAAACAATTTGAATTGATCAAATGATTCTAACAAGGACTTGTGGATCATATCCACATGAGATTAAAATTTAATCTCTACATCCAAGAATTCCAATTCATTTTAAAAATAAAATATTTTCATAAAATGACATAGAATTGGAACTTCTTAAGCTTTTCTTAGCACTCAATATGATTCATACCAAACATCTCATTTAGACTTGATATAAAGTCTAAGTTTAGTACTAACTCTTGCATCTCATGTTATAGCACAATTGAGATAGAAGCCAAGGTAACATATTAGCATTTCAATGGAGACTATGATCATATCATAAGCTATCTTCCATAAATGCATCATGTATAGGAAATTATGACAATGCTGAATCAAAACATAAATATGTACTTCAGCTCCTTTAAGCACCATGTCTAAAATTATTTCTTAGTTAATGTGATTCAACTAAAAAAGTAGCTAGAGGACAAAATTTATGACAACTTTATATTGAGACCATGAACTTAAATACCAGAACATTATCATTTTGCATCCATAACCATATAATATGTAACCCGAAAAACATACCATACTAGGTGCAACGACAACCTAATCTCGCAATTAATATTCCTCGGAAGCGAGGTCATACCAATCACAATGATCAGGCGAGAATTATTCTCATTATTAATGCTATCATGGTAACTCTTACCAAACAAAAATAATTTGCCACTTTTCCTTTAGCCTCTAAGTAATAATGACATACCTCTGAAGGGAGGTTAAGATTACACTTAGTCTAGTGTATACCATTGCCTAGAATCAATGTGAGTCACCAAGTAACTCCACGGAAGCATGGTCGTTCTCAATGTAAAAACACACTTCATCTATCATGTAGAAGTTTAACTTGTAGTACCATGAATTAAACACCCTCCCAAGGGAGCAAGGCATATACGCCAAGGCGAGGTGCCTAATCACACTACTATAAACTAGCAATGGAGGCCGTGAGAATTAACCCTTGAATCTCTCTCTCATTAGAAATTTTAAAACAAATGGATTGTCTTGAAATCATTGTGATCTAATCACAATTTTAACCCTACACATTAAATGTGTTTAATTGTCTAAATTCAATATGATGTAACTAAATCACGTCACAATAGCTTAACGTACATTCGTACAATCACAAAGAAGTTTAACCTTGTAATCCGTGAAGTAAATACCCTCCGCATGGAATGCAAGACCCGAAGTCAAGACAATGTATCTATTCACATTACAATAAACTTAACAAAATGGTTATTTCATTACTCCCACTCATTATTTGGGTTTTTCTTAAATAATTGTGATCCCATCACAACTAATAACCTTGCACTTGATTAAGACTCTAATCTTATTAGAATCACTAACTAAAATGGAAGCCCTAAACTATTTAGGATTCCTTAAACACTAATGAATCAAAAATTGGTTATATAGAACTCTATCCTTAATTTATTAGATAAAATATTCTAATCCCATTAGAAACTATATAACTTTTAATTAGAATTTTAATCTCATTAAAAATCCCTAATTAAAATAAATTAAGGACTTTTAATCATAAAACAATTTAAGATTAAGAGTTCTATTTAACTAACATCTTTGATCTCACTAGGTCTTTTAGTTAGAACCATGTGTAATCACATCACACATTGCTTTACACCTTATATATTTGAAAACATTTAGAAAAAAATTCAAAATTCCCTTCAAATGAATTTTCACGAGAATCTCACGACTAAGCTCTTCTCGTGAAAAAGGTGTATCTCAAAATTGAAACAGAAACTTTCGCTGCTGTCTCGCAGGTATCTCGCGACTAAGTGCTTCCCGTGAAAACGAGTTAAGCAAAAAATTGAAAACCCAAAATTCAGACAAAAACTTTCGCTACTATCTCGTGAGTATCTCGTGAGTAAAGCTTAACCGCGAAAATTTTTTGTGCTTCAGTGGCATTTTTCGCGAGTAGCCTCGCGAGAAGCTTACCCACGAAAAACTCGTGTTTTCAATTTTTCAAGTAACTGTTTTTGACATCTTCATTGATTCTTCCATCAAAAACACTTTTTGATTTTCTCAACGAAGATTTACAGATAAAACATTAAGGTTTTCAAGATGAAGATCAAGAACCCTAATATGCTAGAAACCATTGAAAACACAATCATAATCTCATTAGGAATAAATTTCATAATTCTAGCATTAACATAATGTTTGACCATAAAATTATATAATACAAGGCAAGCATAAATATGATTAATCCTTTATTAACAATGAAAGACGAAACCTTCATAAAAGTATATTCTATATCTTTAGAATTACTAGCCACCTTAATTAAAGGAGTATCCAGGCACTTATCAACTTGTCAAATAATTTAACAAAAGATTCCCTATTGAAAAGAATCAACCACTAGACCGTGGTCCAGGAGATTCTTATCCCAAAACAGTGCCTACAATCTAAAGCGTTAAGTTTACATACTTCAAGAATGACGGTTATAAAATAATATAGTCTAGAAGTCTATGGCCAACAGCAATTCTTGATGCATAATCATGGATCATTGATAATACAAACCAACATGTATATCTCATATACAAAAACATGGCATATATTAATCAATTCACGCAGGGCTTAATTGCACAATAAATCTAAAACAAAATTATGTAGAAACTTTATTGCAGAAAACTAGAACACCAAGAAAACGATTTTTCTTTAATTCTAAAAACTCAATCACATGTTATTCAAGCATGATATTGAAGACTGCTCTGTTACTATTTGTTGGAAAATCTGGTTTTGTATCTCATACAAAACACACAGCGGAAGGAACAACCACGGATATACTTCAATCATGAAAGATAACATATAACCATGAATTCTAGAATAAAGAACAGAAAGCGTAACTTGATGCAGTGAATGTCAAAACATAACTTGAGAATACCTTCAATCTTCATCTCAATTCCACATGGTGCCCAAGATGTGTGGTCTCTCGATCAGTCTTTTGTACATAGACTCTCAAAGAAAAAATCTTCTTTTTCTCCTTGTGGAGAAAATCTTATTTCTTTTTCTTTCATCATACGTACGTTTAAAACTATTCTCACAGTTGTTTCTTTATTTAATAACTCTTATTAAATAGTGACTGATTATCTAATTAGGTTAGCCTTTTGGGCCTACTCAATTGGGCTTTAGTTTGTGGCTTGAGATGGAACCAAAGGGAACAAATAAGACTCTAGGTCCAATGGGCCTTGGGCTTTTTTGTCAACTCTTGAGAAGTCCAAAGTTACCATTAATTATATTCAATACCACTATAAGAATAAAATTGTACTCTAGGCCTTATTAATAAATTATATCCCAAAACTTTATTATACATACAACCCCTTCATAAAAATATTCGTAGTAATATAAAGTCATAAATATAGACTGCCACTTTGAAGATTACTACATCTTAATTCTTGAATACCCGGTTTAATCCTTTTATGTTATTCATCATATATTTATGAAATCCAATTCCATAAATATATACTTTAGTAACTCCTTACTAAAGTGGTTGAGCCCAACCGTTAAGAGATTATGAATTCCATCTTGAGAATATATGTTCCATCAACATTAAATGCGGCTGCCCAACATACTGAGGTTTTGACCGTAACATAGATCTTACTCCTGATATATCAAAGTAACCTACATCTCATGATAAGTCCATTATTCTCTCAGGATTTAGAGTTGATATAAATAAAAGTCGTGAGATTTATTATTCATTTGACAGTCATTAGGAGAATAATAAATCTCACAACGGTCCAGTTCAATATATCTTAATTCTTAAAACATATCAACATATCAACTAGAAGTCTCCACTTCCATGATCAAGACAAATCATCTTAGTTGGTATGTTATAATCTTCGCAAATGAAATGCCCAATTTCATCACTGACTACGAACTAAAATTCTGAGTTTACAAAGAACTTGTGATTTACATCTTCTGTGACTTTTTACATAAATTACATACTATCCATCTCATGGACTAAAATAATATCTCATTATTTCATTTATAGATAGTCTCTAATAAATAAACAATTTAATTATTTATGTCATGCAAACTAATTGGATTTTAGGGCATAAACCCCAACACGGTAGGCTACAAAAACGGAAGTTGGAACTTTTTCACTTAGTGGGAGACAATATAGTGTGTTGAATTTTTCTCCTTTTACTCTATTTTGCTTTTTGTTTTAATCATTTTATTTTATTTTTTTGGATATGGGTTCGCATTAGAGAGTTTGAATGTTAAAAGATGATTACAATTACTTTGTAGTGATTCTGATGTTAAGTTTGTCTCATAATTTCACTATATCAGTTACGCTTATATACCGCATTGATTGCATTGGCAATAATCAATATTAGTTAGGTTTCATCAATTCCATCTTGAGTTTGACCCGAAGCAAATGTGGGTATGTGTCATGTAGGTAAAGCATCGCATGGGTTTTTGAAGGGCAATTTGTGATATTAAGATGAAATGGTGCAATCTGTCATCAATTCACAAGTAAAGCCACTTAACAAATTTTTAAACTTTCTACAAAAAATTGTAGTCCCACATTTAAAACAACTTCTATTGTTATAAAAAAAAAAAAAAAATTATATTCACCATTTTTCCTGATTAACATATTGACCTTATTAAAAATTTATCTATTAAAAATAGAGGTTAGTGACTCTTATATCATTTTTTCACTAAGAGGAATGAAAGCTATAATTGTTAGTGCTTTAAAATAGTGTTGTTCATCTTTACAAAATCTGATCTCATATGATTAATAAAATATATGTTTCATTCACTTTGTTCTACGTTGTTTTAGATTTTATTTCATTTTAATTTCAATTCTGTCAAAGAAGAGACTCTTAAATTGACAGGCTACATATTGTATATTATTAATATCATCTCCTATTTATAAGCATTTTATGCATTTGTTACACATTAAGAGCAATTTTAGAAGAAACCCACAAGTTTCTTGTATTTTTAAGAAAGATAAAAGAGAAGAAGTTGAGAAGAAATTGCCAAATGAAGAAATCATTCAGTATTAGAGAACAAGTTGAGAACAAGTTATCAAAGGAATATCAACCACTATGTATACCTAAAGGATTATAACCCTTCAATAGGCACCTTTTTATTCAATATACACATTTTCAATCAATAGAAATATTTTCATTCAATAGGCATCTTTTCGTTCAATAGACACATTTTCAGTCAAGAGGCGTCTTATCATTCAATAAGCACCTTTAATAGATATCCAATATGAAAGGTTATGATCTTTCAATAAGTATTTTTTGGTATATCTAATTTGAATGATTATGACCTTTCAATAAGCACCTTTTGGTATATATATTACAATTTATCTTGTATATACCTATATATACAACACAAACTAAATTAGAGACACAAATTATGTCTGTTATTCTTTTCCACACAAAAATAATAAATAAAACAACATTGCTTTCCCCCCCCCCCCCCCCCCCCACTCTTGAAAATCATCTGGTTGCTATTCTCGTGCATCGCATAGGTTAGCTACTAGTATCCCTAAAAGTCAAAACTTGATTGGGAAAGGAGTTGTCAAGGACCATGTATCAGACACCCGTACTTTTTAAAAGAACTAGCTAGGGCAGCACAAGTCACGTACTGGCTCTTTGTTTTACTAAACAAAAATTACATTTTTCATTAGATAGCACAAAACTACTAAATTTTGCACTAAAAAATCTGTATGCATGGATAATACTAATTTCTTAATCTTAATAAATAACTACGTAAGATATTAATATATCAATATAATTAAGTTATCTTTTTAGAGCTATACAATGTAAATGTATAACCTAATCACTCTCTAAAAACTTCCAAAAGTTATAACAGAAACCATAATTTGACTCTAAATTAGAAAACAATAATTAAATTCACAAAAAACATTGCACTATGTTTTGGTTGAAATTTCTTCTTTAAATACTTAAAATTATGCACAATGAAAATTTTGTTATAAATTATGATTTTTTTATAATGCCTTTACCTTGTAACTTGTAAGTTTGACTGACATACTCATTTAGCTTAATTTCTAATGAAATCTATTTTTTTTTAAAGCACATGTTATCAAAGTTTTTATTAAAAATTATTTTACTCCAAATTTCTTAAATCATTTTGTTAATTACAATTACTAACATGCCCTAACAACTTGTGATATGCCATATGAATCAAACCATTCAACATGTTTAAAGAAATATTGATAAATTGTTCTCTCTCACCACACACACACACACACACACATACACACAAAATCGGTTTGATATCATTACACCCAATGTAGCTTAAATGTGTTTCAAAGTTTTTTTTTTTTTTACGAAACAAAGTGTTTCAAGTTGAGCACATTGCATTTGGATGAAATATGTTTGAACCATTTCAAAATGTCTATTTCATACTTTGAAGATAATAAAAAGTTATATACTTTTGCTGATAAATATATTCAATATATTTCTATTATTGCCAGTCGTGTACGGCCTTCCCAACCCATTATATTGCAAGAGCTTGAACAACTCCTGAGAAATGAAGTGACTCAACTACACACCCAAAAAAAAAAAAAAAACTTACAACAGATTAATGCAATAGCAACATAAGACAATTCACTTGTTTTAAATCCCAACTTATGACTTCAAGGTTTACCCATGAATAAGAACTACGATATCTAGCCTTTCCTTTATTATCTTTAAAAAAAAATACTAAGCATAGATACAAAATAAGTTTAGTAAGAACCATTTCAAAATACATTAATATTGTAGTTTATTCCCAAGGAAACCCATAAACTCCATCCAACAGCCTCCCTATTAACATATTTATACCATACACTGACAAAAGCTCTAGTCCACATTTTAATATTTTTATACAAAAGGTAACAACTTCTGCATACTACATCTATCATTAAGAAGCTCCAACAAAAAATGGTACCCAACATGATAATAATATTATATACTCCTTCAATAAACTGACCCAAGAGCTTCTTAATGATAACAGCAAAGCACTATAGTTCTCTCCAGTTTGTCCTTGCACGCTAAAGTTGATCCAATATTTTCTTTTTAAAAGGATTAATTTTGAATGTTTGATTTTGAAGTTCACCAAAAAACTTTTCACCGCCATAAATCTCTTATCTTACCAAGTGATACGTCGTGCCACCTGAATTGAACCCAACAATCATAATCATAGTTGGTTTTATGATGGTATAACAAAAACTTTACCAACCGAAAGTCCAACATGAGAACGATATCAAAATTTTAAAAATACAGTAAAAACCAATGATTTAAAACACTCAAACATGAACCCAATCAAAAGTTGTTCTTTTACCCCTCTTAGTTAAAAAATTCCACCAAACTCTTTCTCAATGCACCCTAAAACTATTACAATTCACATATCAATAATCCACAACAAAACCTTTGGTCAGGAAAACAAAAGATTAACATTATATTTAGGAACCAAGTACAAAAACACAGCACTACAGTTAGTTTAGTTATTTAAATAGAATTTTTCATATTTCAAAATCAAGTCAACAAATTACGTCACAACCCAACTCAAGTTAATAAAATCAACATCACGCTACTCGGTAATAATTCCAAAAATCTATTTACAGAACCTACACATTAGATTGAGATCCTTTAGCTGGTTGTAATACCAAAGAAAAGAATGAAAGCAATACAAAAAATTTAAGGAGGGTATGAAAGAAGAATGCAATGACTAATCTACAGGAATTGGTATATACAAAGCTACCTGCAAATTAATAGACCTATCAGACAGTAGAAAAAATATATACAGATCCAAGATAACAGTACAAGAGAAGACACTAAGGCAACTACAAAATAGCTAAATCAGCCCCCCCCCCCCCCCTCCAAAAAAAAAAAAAAAAGCACAAAGTGCAATGTAGGTCCTGAATAATTAGAGGTTCTCTAGTTAAAAACAAAAAAGTCAATACCGTACCGAAGGCTGTACCGAATTGCTCAGCGGTACAATATATTTCGAATACCGATTAATACTGGTGTACCGCTTCGAGTTTATCGCTATTTTATATATTTAATACACACACGCACGCACGTACACACACACACACACAAAATCTCTATTTACCATAAAACATTATCTCAAAAATCTCTGTTTACTATAAAACATTACTTCAATTGTTCATTGTATACTAAGAAAACAAATAATACTAATAAGCTACAATATTTACAAAAAATCAACAAGTGAAGGAATGAATTAAAGCAAAAAATAAATAAATAAATGAATAAAAGAAAGAAAGAAAGGTGAATGAAAAAAAAAAAAAAAAAAAAGAAGATAGAAAGATGGACACGTGATGACTCTAAAATAGCAAAAAAATTACAGTAAGTGAATTAAATTGCCACATCACTTCCACCTAACCATTTGACATTATTGACTAATATTAGATAAGAAAATTTGAAAGACACAAAGCTGAAAGCACACAGTTATAGTGCATTAGCAGTGAAGAAACCAAAGACACAAGAAAGAGAAGAAGAAGAAGGAGAATAAAGAAGTTACAGTGGCAACTACAATGGAGAGGAATGGGATCTAAACTAGAAAAGGGTATAGAAGGGAAAAAAAATGAAAGATTTGGAGCACAGATCTTAGTCATTAGGCACCAAGTCAGTGAGTCATAGACTTATTTTCTCATCTTCTTCTTCCTTTTCTTTTTCTTTTTTCTTCTTGTTTGTACCGGTCCGAAACATCTTTACCGGCTGAAACAACCGGATTTTGCCAGGAAGGCCAGTATTTTTTTCGGTAGAAACAAGAGGTGTACCTATACCGGTGCACTGGCCACTACGGTATATACCGGCCGGTACGGTATAGAATTGATTTTCTTGGTTAAAAGACAAAATACAAAGTATTTGTTTCATGGTAAAGAACGTGAAT
>NW_027070469.1:0-1503 GCF_002906115.3 Quercus suber
AACTCACCATAAGACGAGTTGTGAGTAACGGAAAAAAAAAATGGTGGATTCACACCTCCACCACTCACAACTTGCTAAATAGTTAGTTATGTAAAATGTTGTGGTTCTAGCATTTTTCTTGTTTCGGCGACTAGTGGAGTGAGTGTGTGAATGAGTATGCGGATTTTCTGTGAAAAATTAGCATTGCTGGTAATCTTTATACATCCTTGGCAATAATGTTCACTGTTCAGATTGAGTGGCATTCTTTGAAGCAATCAAGTAGGCATCTTCAGACTTCAGCTATAATTGCCTGACCTTGGAATTAAACTAGGTATATTGAACCAATTGGTACTCAGGTTGTATGGGTGGTTTTTTTTTGGGTGTGTGTGTGTGTTGTTCTTACAATGGGGTTTTTTAATATTGAAAAAAGTTTTTGGGAAAAGAACTTAAGAACCATTACAAAGATAATATTGCAAACCATAAAGAATGTTTCAGTGCCAATGACCGAAAGAATGATTACCTAAAGCTCATAAAAGTTAAACAGCCTAAAGCCACTGATTAGTAACTAGTTCAAAGGATTATGACTTCTTATATAAACTGAAGAACATGAGCCCTCGATTGATTTGTTCAAACTTGAACAGCACTTCTCTTCAATAAGTTCAATGTAAACGCCGTGGATGGCTTTTGGTTATGGCCTATCCTATTGGTAACCATAGTCCAAAAGGGGGGCTTAGTAAGACAGAGTGGCTACCAGGATTTGATTCTCTTTGTAATGGTGGGGTCTCAGCAAGCAAATCAAGAAAAGAAAATCAAACGTGGAGCGAAATCCCATGTTCTATGCTCAATTGGAAGTCAATATATATATATATATATATATATTCTTACAAATTTGCAATCGTCAAATACTTTTGGAAATTTGAATCAAAGAAAATCTACAATTAGAGAGGTGGAAGTTTCCATAGCCCTTTCCTTTGATGGGACATGTAGCTTAAAGACTCAGGCTGTGTTTGAATCGGGTGAAATGCATTTCCGGAAATGCTTTTCAGTATTTTCCGGTGTTTGGCTGCGCACGAAAATACCATTTTCCGGAAATGCATTTCCGTTGACCAAGGGTCAAGGCTGAAAATCATTTCAGCTTTCATTTTCACTTCAAACACAATTTTCCGGAAAAAGAAACAGAGCACGAAGAGAGAGAGAGAGAGAGACCCAGACCAAGCTCGCCGGAGAGCCCAGCTTCACGATCGCCACGACCCAGACCCAGCTCGCCGGAGAGCCCAGATCGAAACGGAGAGCCCAGCTCGCAGGCGAACCCATCTTCACGATCGCCACGACCCACCGATGTTCGAACCAGAGCCGGCGATCCACGAACCCAAAGCCCAAACCGATGTTCGACCCAGACCCATCTCAGTTTTCTTTTTTAAACTCACCGGAATCAATTTGTTGCTGTTGTTGTTGTTGTTGTTGTGTCGCCGGAATCAAATTTTTTTGTCGTTGTTGTTGTTGCTGTGTTGTTGTTGTTGCTGT